>NW_011334623.1:554162-560356 GCF_000735185.1 Notothenia coriiceps
ACCTTCGCTCCTGGTCCAGGAGTCCAGTTCTCGGGGTACTTCGGTTCTTGGCTTTTTCGGAAGGTTCCGAACTTTGAGGTACTTCCAAAAAAGGGACTTCCCTAAAAGGTCTAACGGGGAAGTTACCGGGCCAAAGGTTCCCTAGGGTACCGTAACCCAAAGGCCCCCGAAGGTCCCCCCTACGTAAAGGTCCCGACTTAGGACCTTTTCGGGGTCGTCCAGTTACAGGGGCCCCAACTACCTAGACCCTATGGGTTCCCTAAGCCCCCTACGTTCTGGCCCCTAGACTAGGCCAACTGGTTACCGGGCTCCAAGAAGACCAGGTCCCTCAAAAAGACCGATTGGATTTAGTTGCTACCAGTAACAGGACCCACTACCAGCCACTAGCTTTACGTAGCTACCATTACCTGGCTCACTTACAGCCAGGGTCCACGCTTTCAGTACCGGCCCCAGTAGCCATGGTCCCGACTCCAGTTTCGGCTCCAGTACTGGCTCTCCGGCCGACGCCAGCTCCCCGTGTCCTGTCGGCGTACCGGCTGACGCCAGCTCCCTGTCGGCGTTCCGGCCGACTCCAGCCCCCCGTGTTCTGTCGGCGAACCGACCGTCTCAAGTCTCCTCTCAAGTTCCTTCTCAAGTCCCCTCTCGAGTTCCTTCTCAAGTCCCCTCTCGAGTCCCCCCTCGAGTCCCCTCTCAAGTTCCTTCTCAGGTCCCCTCTCCAGTCTCCTCTCAAGTTCCCTCTGGAGTCCTCTTTCAAGTCATCTCTCGAGTTCCCTCTCAAGTCACCTCTTGAGTCTCCTCTCAAGTCCCCTTTCAAGTCACCTCTTGAGTTCCCTCTCAAGTCCCTACCCAATGTCCTGGTCCGTTGGAGGTTCTGACAACTCCGTGCCCTGACCTGTTGGGGGTCTCGCCAACACCTGTTTTGTTGGGGGTCCAGCCGACACCTGCTCCGCCGGGTTTCCTGCCAACACCATGTCCTGTCCTATTTGGGGTCCCACTGACACCAGCCCATGTTCTGTTCAGGGTCCTGCCCTTCCTTGTGCCCGGCCCCCTGAGTTCCCCAGCCGTGTTCTTCGCCCTCGAGCCCGGCCCCCTGACTTTTCTAACTCTGCCTTGCCCCCGGGCCGTCCACCCGAGACCCCCTACTCGAACTCTGCCGTGCCCCCGTGCCGTCCGCCCAAGACCCCCTCCATGGACTCTGCCTTGCCCCCGGGCCATCCGCCCGAGACGCCCACCATGGACTCTACCTTTCCTGGGCTGTCGATCCATACCCGTCCTCCGGTCCCCCTCAACCCACCCAGTTGGAAATGTTTGACTTTGTGTAGGGACGTCTGGAATCCGTCCCTTGAGGGGGGGGGTTGTGTCAGGGTTTGAGTTTTTTGTGTCTAGTTTTGGGGTTATTTTGCTGTTCTGCTCTCCCTGTCTCATGTTTTCCTCCTTGTTTCTTGTCTGGTCCTTGTCCCTGTGTTTTCCTTCCTGTCGTTAGTTTCCCTGGTGTGTCTGATTGTCTAATTGTGTTCACCTGTTGCCCTTGTGTTTCTACCTCCCCTGCCCAGCTGTTTCTTGTCCCATGATTACCCCTCTCTGTATTTAGTCTTGTCTTTCCCTGTGTTCCCCTGTCGGTTCATTGTTTGTTTTTCATGTCTCCCTCCATGTCAGTCACCGTCAGCTTTTTGGTATTGTATCTTCCTTATGCTTCCTTTGTGTTTTTTTTTGGGGAATGGAAACGCAGCTTAACGGAGTGGATGGACAGGACGCTGAGACGTGGAGTAACTTTTAACAACATGCACTTAGACAGAAAGGTGACGATCAACATGGTTTCTCGCTGCTGTTTGTTTCACTGTAAAACTTTATTTTGATCAAATTAAACAACCTGGTGATACATCATATGCGGACGGTTGACTGTCACAGCGAGTTTCACACCTCCAAAATGACATAAAAAAACAGTGAAGCTGGACAGTATATCGATTTTTTCCCCTCCAAGATTATCATCATGGTGTCCTATAAATATTTGGTACAAAAAGAATGAATTACGATATAAAGAAAAAGAAATGTGGACACTTTTGTTTTAAGCCTTTAAAGTCACAAAACACAACTGGAACATACTGCTGATTTTACTGGAACCGCCAAAACACACGATACACACTCCTGAAATCAACTCAGGATAGCAACAAGTCAGAATCAGTACACGATCCTGACTTCAAACGGTCACCCCTTGATTGAAATATGTTATTTTAGCACAGCACGGAGGTGGACTGTTGAGATTTTGACCTTTTGGCTTCAGTGGTACTTTGACATCAATGCAAATGCTGAATGTGCAGCCTTCCAGTGTACTTTATTACAACATTAAACAAAAAAACCTCATGTGTCAAAGCCAGACACAAGGGTGTTCTGAATACAACTGAGCAAATAAATCAGTACATGAGCAAAGCAGTTGTTATTTTTTTCTTTCTCAGACACAGCGAGTGAAAACATTGGAGAAAGCAGGTAGAAGCAGGAAATAATATAGAGTTGAAAATAAGGTGACCAGTCATTGTAGGACATTCAAGCTGCAATGCTGACTGTGAAGTAGAGCTGTCACTTTGTCCATTTGTTCAAATGACTTTGAATCAACCCATAGAGGATTAGTTGTATGTCTCGATAATGTAAGTGTAAGGCAGTTCCATCAAACCTGCTTGAGCACGTTACCTATCACAAGAGTTGGTTTCATGATTATCTGCTTAGTACATTTTGTAAGTTACCTACAGTATTGTCTATGTGAGACCTTCATTTATTGCTTTTTTGGTAATTTGGAGTTATCAGAGCTTTAAAGGAGCTGGAAGGTAGTTTCAACATACATTTGAAATATTAAAATATTTTGGTCACCTCTTGGATTCCTTCTAAAGCATTAGCTAACAGTTTGAGTGTCGCAGATAGAAAGCAACTTAGTTTTCATTTGAATTGTCAGTGTGTGTTTGTGTCAACCTGATGCATAAGAATGAATATTCTCTTTTCTTTAATTGATGTCTGGTCAACTCCTGAATAAATGTTGCTCTCTTCGGCAGCAAAAAGCTCCACATGAGGTCAATGAGAGCCTTGAGACTCAATCATAACAGTAATACTGCAGGCCTTAGACTCAAAAAGTATTCTGAATATGATAGTGATAGCTCTACTGTGTAGGCAGTGATTCCCCAAGTCCTTTCTGTCAATATTAAACAAGTTTTTAATGAAAATATATATATTTTTAACATTGATCAACAGACTTTCTGTAGCGTTGAAATCTCATTCCGTTATAGAAAAAAAAGTGTACGTATAGAACTTAGTACAGTTCAACCACATTTCTGACAAACTGAACACTTACTCAAGAAAATCTAGAAATGATGCCATTTACCTTCTTCATGTGTGCGGCACACAAAGAAAATCAATCAAAAGAAAATCTTAAGAAATCAGTGCATTGAGTCATATGAGTTGTCCTCTTTTTACTCTGTGTCCCGAAGAAGGCGATTTTCAAGCGAAGATCCTTCACAACGGCTCCTCAGGAATGGTCCTTTTTTACAAGACAGTAAAAAAGAAAGAAAGCAATCATCAAGAGTCATTAGACCCCTCCAGTCTCAGCCAACCTGCAGGCATGCAGCCTGAAGGGCAGCAGAAGGGCACTTAGTCAAAAAAAAACAAAACCTAATAACCCTAACTTGTCTTCCAAACACTTTTCACTTCATAACCGTAGAGGTAAGTGTGTATGTTCACTGACCTGGTTACCAAGACTTTCCTCAATCTATTTTCCGTTGGATGGTTCACCACAATAAACACTCAGGAGCCTGAAAGTATTTTAAGTTCAATTATATACAAAATACAGTCCAATTTTGATTCAAGACTCAATTCATAGCTGAATTGAGTCTCCACTGTTTAATTTACATGTATTTATCCATTAGTCCACCTCTCTAAAATCAGATATAGGACTTTAATTCCCTGTTGACTTGGTTAGCTCCATTTTTAGATCCATGAGCAGGTAAAATAGGTAAGGATCCAGGCATTATTCGATATCCCATTAATTAACATCTGCCAGCAAATCTGTTCCTTCACCATGTGGATTGTGTCCATTGTATGTTTTAAAAGTTCTCAGATTTCCTTAAAGCTCATTAATAATGTTCATGATTTCTAATATTGAGTTTGTGGTAGTAAGACGTTGCTCTCCTCGCCCCTTATTGGTCAAAATCTTTCCTGAAGCAGGGAAGGGAGTGTGTGCTTTTGGTGTGTTAGTTATGAGAAGTCACTGTCGTCGGCCCCGTAGAGGTCAGCTAGTTTCCTGAACCGGGGCCCCCAGTCACTCAGGTAGTGGTAGTCCTGCTCCCCCTCAGATGACGCTGAGCCCAGTGAGCTTAGGGACTCTGCCACAGAGCCCGCCCCCTCGTAGGCGTAGGTGGCCAGCGAATCGTAGGGCGGTGCTGTGGGGTTACAGTCGTTCTCCAGTACCCTCTGATTGATGAACTCGCAAACGTCCCCATTGTCCCGTGACGCCATGCTGACCGGCGGCATGATGAGGCCGGATGTGGCGGGGGCGGGTCGACGGTGAGGCGGGTAAAGCAGGGTATCGGTGGGGATGATGTCCCGCCGCTGTTTGGCCGACTCCTCTAAGGCGGCGGCTGCGTCCGGGTGTCGCAGCGCTCCGATGTCGAAGGCCTGCGTGTCCTCCTCGCCGCCGCCCTCGTCGTTGTAGCTCACCACGTTGTCCCGGACGTCCTCCTTGGAGATGATGAGGGGCTCCTGCTTTCTTTGGCGCTTCAACGCCGTGAACAGAACCACGATCACTGAAAAGACAACAGAAGAAACATAAAGGATTAGATCAGGGGTGTCAAACATACGCACTTTTTACACATTGGAGCTTAAGTTAAAAAAGAGTTTAGTTTGGTAGAACCCTACTGTTCATGCACTGCCACAACGTTATATATTCTGTATGTACAGTTCAGGTGGTCAGGATTACTACAAAGAAATGAATGTACATTTAAAATATTTCTATACTTTAACAAGTTGTTTTAATCATTAAAGGGGACCTATCATGCAAAGTGCACTTTTGTACATGAATATGTGTCCCAGGTGTGTCAGGGAACTCACCAAGTGTCAGAAAACACAACCCTCTCTCTTTTCCTCCATACCCAAATCTCTAAAAACGGGGCTGCAACTAAGCTGATACAGACTGATACAGATTTGAAATTGTTCTGACGTCAGAAACGGGGAGCTCCGCCTATATGGCCAACTCTCCACCTATCAGGGGAATGGAGGGTTGGGCCACGGCCATTGCCGCTCGAAAGGGCTGGAGACGCTGTAGTACATATGCCAGGCCTGTAAGTGGCGCTGTAGTCTGCCACAAAAGCAGCAGAGAAGACTTCCCACGCATGGTTGCCATGGTTGCCATGGTTGCCCTTCTGTTTATTCTCCGCTGTGGCTCTTTTTCTCCCTCCCCGAGGCAAGCGTTTGCTCCTGCTGCTGTTATTCAATGCAATCCCTCCCCGTCGAGGCAAGCACTGTAATTCTCTCCTTTAGTTCACCAGCAGATGACAAACAACCACCTCTCCACCTCTTCCAAGGAACAAGGGGACCGTGCGGCAGAGTTTCAGTTCGAATTTTTTTCTCCGTTCAACATGTACGTTAAAGTTTAAATCTTCGGGACAAGATGCCTGTCAGAGGTCTTCTTTGTTATTTATTGAGCTTTAAAACAAATGCATAATGACTATATAATCATATAAGAATAACACACGGAGGACGGAGATCTCTTTTTCTCCCCCTCCTCTGACAACCCAGCAGCTGATCTCAAAGCACGCTCCCGTCTCCTGCAGGGGGGCGTGGTCAGCTGCAGCTCATTTGCATCAAAGCTACATCACAGAATCAGCCCCTGCAAAAACAGGGCTGGAAAGAGCAAATACAGCTAAATGAGGCATGGCTAAAATGCAGGATCTGTTTGGTATTTTGAAAAAAAAACTGTTTACTTGTGGGACTCGTAATAGAATTTCTTTTTATTCACGTTAAAGTGTTATAAGTTAAGAGTCAACTATTAATATGTGGCACAGTAATGGCTTAGATCACATAGATCGTTTGCCCGTCGTCCTGTGGTAAATTAGTGGGCCATAGACCCTTCGACTCCGTTTATACCTAAAATGAATTTCACCTGCGAAAGTAAGATATAACATTTGTTATATAACATCCGGTATCGGATATCCTTT
>NW_011334623.1:560401-574909 GCF_000735185.1 Notothenia coriiceps
GAATTGAACGTCTTTTGTCAGCTCGTGTGTATTAGTCTAGTTTTTGTGTCAAATCAATCGTTGCCGACCTACTGCGCCCCTAAAGTTAATTTAATTCAAGGTGTTTTTTAACGAGTGCCAATAAACTATATAGAAGTAAAAGAAGGTATAAGTTTGACAATACAAAGGTACAAATTTGTAAGGTATGTAAATTTACAAGTTTTTGCTTATTAATTAGTAACTTCGACAGTCCCTCTAAAACTTTCTTCTTACGTTGCTTAGTGGACTCGGACTTCCAGTTTCCAGTGGTACTCTTTGTGTCAACTCGTTCTTATGCGAGGACCTCCCAGAGGGTTCGGGGTGGGTGTGCCCTTGCGGTGACTACACCCCGGAGACCACTTCGTCCGTCACGTCGTGCTGCACCTAGCTGCGGGTCCGTCTACGTGCTGACTTTGCGTGGAGCTGGTGTGTGTTCTAAGAGTCAAGTCTACACGAAATAGAACATGTATACCGTACGGAATATCATATTGTAGTGCGTAGTTCTCCCCGGTCAGAATTTAGATACCGAGTAATCTAGTTCCTGTTGAGTGGGAAATAGTATTTATCTTTACTACATTACACCTACAATTCGTAAGTCGTTTCTAGATGTGTGTCGTTACTCCCAGGTCGGTCTCTGTTTTTTAAATATCTTCGAGACTGAGCTACTGTTACATACAAAACTATAGTAGACGACAAGGTAAACAAGTAGTCAACATAAATATGTCGGGTTATAGTGTTTAACAATGGTAAGACCTCTTCCCTGAAAATGTCAAAATGTCTTATGCTGGAGGAGATAGGAATCCTGCGGATGCGTAGCATGTTCTTTGTGAAAGGTTTCTTTGGGGGGGTCCATTACCCCTTTTACCCCTCTGCTTTGGAGTCCCTACCCGTGTCTCTCCTAAGGGAGAGGTCCGCTGCCTGTGTGCACGTTAATCTACGGTCAACATTTATAATTTTTCTATTATGTAAAATGTGTCATCCATCAGGTTGCAAACCTTACTGTACACAGATTATTATTCTTCTACTTAGTCCTCCTAAGTTTGTTAAGCGACACCCTCGGGTAGCACACAAAGAATGTCTTAATGTGATAATGATGTCATAATTCGGTAAATGAGTTGAGGTAGAAGAACATCTCCCTTTTTGGGTCTTGTTACAAAGTCTCTAGCTTTGTTTTACTATGCGGTCTACTTAACTAATGGAAGATAGTGTGAAGGGAGGTAATATAAATTTTAGTAATATATTATATTCAATAAGGTAAGTCTCCTGTCACCTTTCCAGTTAGACTAGCAGATTAAAGGAGAACTAAAACAAAGTGTAAGATCCTAGGTGGGGTAGGTAATTTTGGAGAAACCAGCTCGAGTGCGCTAGAATTTGAAAATACACAGCCGGAACAAATCTGCCACTTCCTTACAGAGCCCCTCCTCCAACACACACGAACGTGCACATGACCAATGAGGGCACGAGATAAGTTTGTGCACAGATGGAAAGCTGACAGGCAGGTAGGCCATCCAGTTATTTTAGCCGTGCCGGCTAAAATGATTGGTCGTGCTTTTTACAGTACTACGGCTTCCACAGATGACATTTTTTTATGGATTTTTTGTCAAAGCACTTCAGATATTCATTGCTATCGGAATGTTAAGCGCATTCCATGGAATATAACAAAAAGTGTATCTCGAGCCGGTTTCTCAATCTTACCTACCCCACCTTTAATGTTCAAAAAGTTCTTTATTTTTCTCATAATGCCTGTGCTGCAGCACCTCTTTTCACCCTCTGTCTGAAACCAGAGCCCAGTCTGCTCTGATTGGTTAGCTCTGTTTGGATTGGTCAACTGCTTCGAGATGACTCTCCCCTCAGCCTATCACGTACAATGTGATGGAGAGCTAGACGATAGAAGCGCGAGTGTTTTGCAGTGATGTGTCGATGTCCAGAAAGTAAACAAAGGACTACATTCGATGTGTTTCAGCATAATAGGGCCTCTTTAATGTTATATAATGACGTTTGTTACTTGTGTAAATCATTCCTCTGCTGTTAGTAGGCAACATTAAAGTTATAAAGTAGTTAAAAGACTATTAAGAGACATTCATTCATTCTACATAGCTTGTTCATAATGTCAGCTGTGAGAGGGAGAGCCAGCAGATAGAAATACATAAAGAGAGGGAGCGAGAGGGAGGGAGAGTTAGGGAGGAAGTGTGTGTGGAGAGAAAGAGTGAATGAAAGTTGAAGATTGGGAAAGATACAGGGAGAGAAGCTTGTGACGACTCACTTCAAGCCTTAAATCAAGTTAGCTTTGGAGATTATACCAATGGATACCTTGAATTCACCAGCATTATGCTTAAGAAAACACATGGAAACTATACGATGGAAAGAGGTAAGAAGCGGATTTCATTTAGTGAGTTAAATATACAAAATACAGGCTGTTTGAGACTTTGAGATTTCCTTCTGAATTGAATTCAATCATATGTTCTGCTGTCGCTTTATTAACTGTAAAACCAAAATGGGAGGGGGAAAGCAATTCGTTTTAGAAGGGATCATGCCATATGTATTTTGTAGAAAAACGTATGTCACTTTGATTAACTATGCAGCTCTGGATGGCTTGCTATCTTTATCACACAGTAACAGTGCGTCTGAATGTATTTCCCAGCTTATCAGCTACGTCTTTAAGGGCTTCATGCTGTCCCTCACTGTTATTTGGATTACATATCAACTAAACAAATGATGACAACGGCCCCAGAAATGGGAAATTACAAAGCGCTATCCTAGAGGCCAATGAACTTTGAAACATGGGCCTTTAGAGATGTGAAAGTATGAGAGTCAAGATGAGAGGAGGAAAAGCAGAGCAAAGGTTAGTGTCCTGTGAGTAGAACGCAGCAGAAGAAGCAACAAGACAGTAATTCAAGAAAAGCTATAGAGAAGAGTGATTGAATCAGGCAAGAGCTCCCCAATGACTATTGAGATGCTGGTTTTTGGTGATGACCTTCTCAAGGGTGTTGCACTGGCTGTCATGTTTTTCCTTGAGTCTGCCCAGCTGGCCCCAGACTTTCATACATATCAGATGTGGATGAATGGTCGCACGGCCTAAAATGTCTTATTTATATCATGCTAAAACACAGTGTGGGAGAGAAAACGATCAAGTGGGCACAGAGACTCATGAAAAAAGCCTCCGGATGAAGTCAATTGATTGGCTAAACGTATTTTTTTCTTTTTCTGTATCAGGTGTTGAGCAATCATGGCGGCCTTTAAGAGAATGACCATCACTCCGGACAACATATACGCCACTGTCAACAGGTTTGTAACGTATTTCCTATAAGAAAGGGACATTTTGTAAAAAATGCTTTACGTTGCCCTTTACTCATCACATCCCCTAAAAAAAAAAGAGGTCATTCATCTTAGGGCTTCCCATTTCCTCCTGTTTATTTAATTAAACATTACAGTTTGATGAAATGGGCTCCGGTCCAAGTATGTGTTTATTTAGCGAGGCCAATGAGAGGGAGATGCTCGGTCATAGGCTTGTCCTCTGGCATTTTACTCTCAGGCTGTATTTTCCCACTGTCGCCAGAAAAAGACTTGGTGTCCCCTAACTGGCAGTGACCGTACTCAGAAGTTCAGGAAACTCAATGAAAGTCAGTTATTTAGCCTTTTGTAGCATAGTATTGTATTTTTTGATTGAATTTAGGTAATCAGTGATTCAATTATCATTTTGAAATCTGTGTTTTACTGAAGAATCCTGTAAAACTGTGGTTCAAACTGCTCCTGTGTGTGTGTTTAGGTTAAAGAAGAGCCGTGCTGGTGAAAAAGGTGATTTCCATTTTGCTTCAGGGGACAACAACCACGGTGGACAAAGAAGAGAGAGGGCACACAAACTTCCCTTCACCCCGTTGGAAAACCAGAGGGAAGAATCACCCATGATGGCGCACAGGAGGCCGAGCTTCGACCCTCACAATGAGAACTCTCTCCTGGTAGGCAACAAGCTCCCCAGATCCAATGGAGGCAAAATCAAGGACAAGATTTCTTTATGGGAGGGGAAGGAACCCACTCATTCACCCATCACCTCAGGTTCTTTGGGCCAATGCCACAGCATAACAAGGACAGAATCCCTTACAAAGAATGGTAAAAACTCTGATGGACTGAGTGAAGAGAATTGCAAGAGAGTAGCCCAAAAGGAAAAGGAAAATCTTGGTAAAGAGAATGTTGGCAAACTTGGGGATTCAAGGCCTTGTTCACCTGTTGAAACTGGGAAACAGCAAAGAGGGACGCTCAAGAACAGCAAGCACAGTGAGAGCAAAAAAGGGGGGGATTGCGGCGGAATAGATCACGAGAAAGAGAATGTAGAAAAGCTTAGGGATTCAAGGCCTTGTTCGCCTTCAATAGCAGTGCAGCAGCAGATGGGGACGCTGAAGAAAAGCAATGAAAGGAAACCAGCAGAACAGGCCAACCAGGAGAAGAGAGCTGTGTTCACCCTTTTTAAAAACCTGGACGCAATGGGGGAGAACCATGGGAAAAGTCCTCCAGAGCTTGGGAACTACTTCAGCCCACCTTGCAAGGACAAACAGGTAGTTATGGGTGAAACTGGTTCAGTGAAAGAGACGCAGCACCAGGAGAATGTGTACACAGAGCCGGGGTCGCCCCCTATCAACCCAGTGCCCAAACCCCAACGGACCTTTGAGCATCCAACTATCGTCGCCATCGGGAAAAGTCAGAGTAAGGGCAGAGAGCAGAGGAACCTCCCCCCACTGCCCTCCACCTTGCCACCCACCTCTACAAAAACGTCCTCAAAACCTCCCTCTGGTGTCTATGGGAGACCCCGGGGTGAGAGAGTTAGAGACAACATCAAAAGGTATAAAGGTCACAGCTTAACCAACATCAAATACAATGTTAGTCCTGGTGTTGTACTTCGCAGAACAATACCGCATATTACAGCAGAAGGTAGACAATGTTGAACAAATGAATACAACGTAGAAAGCTCATATACTGTACACTCTTTTGCATTTTCTTGTTCACCATGACAGGAAATCCTTTGAGTTTGAAGACCTCAAAATGTCAACTAGCCCGCTTTTCTCTCGCCTACCAGAACATCACTATGAAGACATCCCAGGTCAGAAAGCTCTAATATCCATCAGTGATCTTCCTTTTTTGAATACATAGTTTGAAATGTCTCTTGCCAAGAGTTAGACAAGTACATCAATACCACTTACAGGTTGTTTTTAGTGAACATGATCCTACGACTACAACTACGCTAATTAGCTTATCCTAGCATGAAAACCTGAAACAGGCCACTTTTGTTGTTTTGAAGGGGGTTATTTGCTTATTTATTGGCTTGGTGAAGTGTTTTTTTGGGGTCTCTCCTGGTTGGCAGATGTTTTACCTGTGTACAGAGCCAGGCTAGCTATTTCCAGTATGTGTGTTAAGCTAAGCTAACTGTTGCCTGCCTGTAGCCTCACATTTGTTGAAAATGGTATTGATCTTCTCATCTTACTCAGATGGTATGAGTATTTCCCAAATTATCAAAATAATCTCTTAAAGAAGTTAAAAGGTAAATTGTACAGATATGTCAATTCTGACATTTTCCGAATACCGTTTTGGAATCCCTTATTATTTAAACCTTGCATTTTCAGAAAAATACCTATGTTGAATATAACCCTCTTTGGTCTCCTTGCAGACTCGTCCAAAGAGAACCCATATGAGGACATAGAGTTGGAGAGTCAATGCTCCCAGCAGTCTTTGCCCTCCTCTCCTGGTGCAGAAACTACCAAGGTTCCTGGAAATACAAGCCAAGCATAATGATTTACAGTGACACCACTTCTTATTTCAATGACAGTGAGAATGTATTTCATTATTATTTTATGTCCACAGACCTTGAGGCCAGGCTTCTTCAGGCAGAATTCAGGCAGGGGCTTTAAGCTGCTGGACCTGCGGAGAAGCAACCAGTCGCCCCACAGCACCAGCAGTGGAGGGGTTTCATCTCCACCCCAGCTCAGCCCTCCCTCCACTCCTGGGCCTGAACACACTTACTTGCTCCCCGGGGATCCTTACAGCCGCACCTGCCGCAGGATACCAACGGTGTGTGTTGAAGTGCATACTTTAGGGCTCTTAATGTATTTTCTTATGCAGGATCCATGAACTAGAGCAGATGTGTTATCCACCAACCCTAATGCTTACCATACAATTTAAAGATTATGTTCAGAATGTCAATTGGTGCTTTGTTCTCATCCTGTACTTTGAACATTTTAAATATATTATTAACATTTTAAATTGTATACCCCGTTTATCTAGGCCCTTTTTGTTTTGTTTTATGTATATATGTCACACTGTGGGACTGCGGGAAACGGTATCTTGAGATTTCTGGATGTATAACACGTAGTAATTTTGACAATAAAGCTGACTTTGATCCTTAAGAAAATATGTCATGCTGCACACTGATTCAGAGCCCTTTCCCAACAGGTCGTGCTTAGAATCAACAGCATCTTTGAGGCGAAGATCGGGAAGAAACATCTCCGAAGGATCTATCATTACGCTGAGACAAGCTCAGGGAGAGGTGATGACGTTCAAATGAATCTTGTCTTTGTAATTTCTAATCTTTTAAAATGTAGAGTTTTGACTTAATTGACCCATCTCTGTTTGCAGTAACAGATGAGAACAGTGACTCTGAGAGTGAAGTTGAAGAAAGATCAAGAGGTAGATGACACTAGAACACTTTCCGTACACTGTCTTTTAGTTTTTGACATCTCCAATTTATACAAAAACATTCCTCTATTCCAGCTCATCGTCAGCGTCTCGTGTCAGTCCAGTCCATACTGAGCCAGCCAAGCCAGGCTCAAGTCCATTACAACGGTTCCAACACCAGCAAGCGCTCTCGGGAAAAGGAGCTCCACCAGCGTCAGCTGTTTGAATATTTTCTAGTTGTGTCGCTGCAGAAATCGAAGGCTGGTGCCCATTATCTGCCAGAGGTCACACAGCAGTTCCCACCAAAGGTCAGGAGCAGAGGAGGGCATGAGGCCTAGCTTGCTTTTTTTTATTAAAACCTTTGTATAAGAGCAATCCACACATTTTACAAAGTAAACTTAGATAGCGTGTCAGATGATCGATGACATCTTAGATATCTATAGGACGAGGGATCTGGAAAGGTGTACTTAAAAAGGCTAGCCTGTTTATAGGAAAATATAGGACCCAGTCTTTCGTTTTTTGACTTATGGCACATTTCCACTGCAGCGGGGTAGCCCTGTTTAAGCGTCCCTAAGCGTCCTCGCTCACTGCCTCGGTGGCCGTCCGAGGCCGTGGCTCATTTCCATTACAGTTTAGGACCTGGGGTAGCAACCATAGAGGTAGCAACGCAGTGTAGGCGGGGCATCTGTGCAGAGACATCCTGGAACACTTTCACATTTCGAGTTGTTCCGTCGAGCTCCCGCTGGATTTTATCATCCCCAATGAGATGTAGGAACGTCGTCACCTCCTCGGTCGACCACGTGTGCTTTTCTTTGACGTTGCCATTTTTGTAGCTCCTCCGTTTACAAAAATGCTGTGTATAAAAATGCTGCAAACTTGCTTCTAGATATATATGCGACGCTAGGGATGATCTCGCGCGCGATCTTGTGACGATTCTCTCTGACCAATCAGCAGTCGAGAGTGTTGACGTCACTAGTTCAGCCCTGGCCCTGGCCTGATAGAACCACGGTTTTATGGGGCCGGAAAAGGTAGCCGCTAGCCGGTGCTACGCTACATGGAAAGGCCACCAAAAACTGGCCTGGCCGCTTGAGGACGATTAAGGACGCTTAAACTGGGCTACTCGCTGCAGTGGAAATGCGCCATAAGAAGCCTGCAAGACTACTACTCTGATTTGTGTGAAAGTGTCTTAACCATTTAATATGTTGTCTTTTCAGAGGATACCTCATGGGCTAAAGACAAGAAGAGACCTTGATTTGGATGGACAGAAGACATCAAATGCACGGGGGCTCAACGCAACATTTGATATAATCAACAACCTTTAAGGACTGAAAGCACTGAACTTTCTGCACTGGCTCTGTCTCATTGCTGTTTAGCGACTTTCTTTCCTCTCCTTTTCCCCACCAAAGATTTTTGGTGGGGAAAAGGAGAGGAAAGAAAGTCGCTAAACAGCAATGAGACAGAGCCAGTGCAGAAAGTTCAGTGCTTTCAGTCCTTAAAGGTTGTTGATTANCGGCCCGGCTAAAATGACTGGATGGCCTACCTGCCTGTCAGCCTTCCATCTGTGCACAAACTTATCTCGTGCCCTCATTGGTCATGTGCGCGTCGTGTGTGTTGGAGGAGGGGCTCTGTAAGGAAGTAGCAGATTTCTTCCGGTTGTGTATTTTCAAATTCTAGCGCACTCGAGCTGGTTTCTCCAAAATTACCTACCCCACCTTTAAGCGCAGTAATAAAAACTACTTTGAGAAAATTGATTAAAAATAATTATTGTTTGCTATTGTTGTACAAATAGTTTATTTGGAAAAAACTGTTACTGTAGATTTGAAAACAATGTTTAGGAGAAGAGTTGAGCAACCTAATCTTACATAAAAAATTGCTTTGAATGTTATCTACTTACAATTTCCTGGGGGAAACCCTGAAAGTAAAAGTAAAATGTCTTTTTACTTCCTGCTAAAACATAATTGGTGTGTAAAGGTTTACAATCCTAGACATTAGACCCTTCTTTGTCTGACATAAAACTGAAAGAAATGTTATGTCTTTTGGAATTGGATCTAATTCAAGCTAAGCTGTAAAGTGGCTGATTGAACCAGGTTTCTTTTTGTACAGTCTTATTTTTTAACAAACATGCCCTTAGAGATATGAAAGGTTCTATAATCACATAAAAATCTACGCAGACTTCAACTTTTTTCTCTGTGGTAGCTTTTCTGTTGCTACTATTTCCTGTGTAGCGTAAATGGTAACGTGCACTTACATGTTTTGAATAGCTTCCTTAGCACAAGAGCTGTATTTGTAACTACTAAAAATGTAGCTTCAGAAAAACTTAACAGCTTTCTCTTTTGTAGAAAACAATGGGTATATCTGAGCAATTCAAGTCAACATAGACTGGAGCTTCACAATGAAGAGAACTGAAGAAAGGGAGAGACAGAAGAGAAAGCATGGACAGGAAGGATGGATGGATTGAGGAAGCAAAAACGAAGACTCTTATTGGTTATTGGTTTGATGTGGAGGGCAGCTGCAGCTTGCAATTTACCTCCATCTTTCTTTCTACTTTCTGTCGATTTTGGCGAATCTGTCTTTTATAGCGCCCAACCAATCGTTTAATAGATCAAAAGCTATATAACCCTTGTCTGAAGAGCCTATATATCCTCCAGCTGGCTCCACTCTGAGACAAGATTTTAAGGGACCACCCCAGACACACACACATATGCACACACACACACACATACATAACCACAATCAGTCAGCCCAGTTTTAAAACATATTTGATATGTTGGATGAATGATATCTAATTGCATAGTCTGTGATGAAAGAATGCATAGAGGTATAATAATTATACTCTGACAATCAACTGCAGCCCAAATGACTTGTTCACCTCCTACTGACACTCAACCAAAGTCCAGCTTCATTTACATATATTGACAGAGTGCAGTGTCCCAGTGGAGTAATAACTAGGCCAGTCATCTGGACCGAGCAGTAGTGGGCCAAAGCTCTGTCCCACAAGACATTAACAGAGTGCCATTAGAGCAGGCTAATAGAATGAGACAGGGATGAAAGCAACACTGACGCTAGGCTAATGTGTATTGAGTGAAAGCAATACTAGGCTGAGCTGCACTGATGCTACTTGATGCTAATCCAATGAGACAGCATAGAGGGTTTGGTAAAGCTGTATACTAACTGGGGTAGATCGAATGACAGAGACCAACAGAGGAAAGAAGTGGGGAAAGTTAAGGTGTGGCAACCTGCTACATTCACAACTGCAGTGTATGTTTGAGTATACTGAACAAGATACCAGAAGAACATACATATACAATATCACATTTTTTGCTCATTATCTATCACAGAAAAGTAAAATAGAAAACTTTACCTTAACTGAGTGAGTTTATGTTCCAATTATTTTAATCCAAGAGTGAATCATTAAGACAAGAGCTACACCCTGCCAAGTCACTGCACTTTGTTTCCTCCATCATCTAATCTGAAAGTAAGGCAGCGCCCAGACGAGAGAATAGCACAGGAACAGGAAGACACTCTTCAGAGGTTGGTCTGTCTGCCGCCTGGCTCTCCCTCCTTGCATGTGAGCCTCTGTGTGTGTGTGTGTGTGTGTGTGTGTGTGTGTGTGTGTGTGTGTGTGTGTGTGTGTGTGTGTGTGTGTGTGTGTGTGTGTGTGTGTGTGTGTGTGTGTGTGTGTGTGTGTGTGTGTGTGTGTAGAGAACAGAGCATTTATGGGTGCGTTTAATATTTGATAGGGCATCTTTCAGGAGCCCCACCCAGTGTGCTGCAAGAGTACAGAAGTGGTGAGGACAAATTATGTTTTGGGGAAATAAAAACATTACAAAGAATTGTTGTCAGTACAAATGACGTAAACTTCAGCAGGAAACAGTCTGATCAATTATCCACAATATATTACAAAGTCCAAAGACTAAAGTCACATAATCCCACCAATAAAGAAAAGTTACTGACAAGCTAGAGTAGTAATTGTCAGTTTTCATGCTGCTGCCCTTTAATGTCATTGAATCTCCAGAGGGGATAATAAAGGGAAACAGATCCCGCCTAGCAGCACTCAGCTGCACATTAAGTCACTCCAGTAAAAAGGCATTTGTTGTGGTTCTCGTAAAGATTCAATACGAGTTCAATTTCCCATACTCATTTCATGGTTGACAGCATACTGGTCCCCCTCAGTCCACCATTTTCAGCTAAGTGCTAGCTGTAAAACCATATTGCCAGCTCCTCAATATCCACTGTTTATAAGTATCACATGCCGTGATAAATCACAACGGAGTCCGATTCAACCCACATCAGCAGCAATAAAATAAGGCTTAAACACAGGGTAGCAAAAGACTTCTTTTGCATTTAAATTACTTCCTGGTATACTTCTTTTAACAAGCCTCAATCAAAGTCAGCCTTTTAAACATTTACAGCCTTAAATTGGTTAAGATTGGTGGGGTTTTTGAGAGCTTATTCTAGACGGAAAACTGTTATGACATCTGAATGTTGGAAACTTTTTTCCAGGTGGTCCATTAATTCAGAAAAAACGAGACAGTCACAAAAATTGTCTTCACCTAGTCAAACTGACAAGTCCTGACACGGACCACCCTCAAAAAGTCCTCATCATCCACCCTGACTCATACATAAGAATAACCCTGCTGCTGCCTTCTTTGTGAGGTGTGATGCTGAGAAGCAGTAGTGCTGGCAGGACTTGTTATAATCTAATTATCTTCACTGTTAGAGGTGCCCAGATGTCCACACACCCATCACTGTAATCACATTTCTCCTTAAACCACTCTCTGCTTTATCATTCAGTTTTAAGTGTATGTGCGCGTCATGAAGAGACAGACATGCGTATCTGTTCCCTCTCCCATGTATGACCTTCATTTGAACCACATGGGAGAAGGCTGCAGTGCATTTGACAGCTCAATTTAATTCTCACCTTCTGATTGGCTGTATGGGATAAAAAGGTTGATATCTGTTGCCTGGCAGTAGCGCAGGTGTCAGTCACTGTCGGCCAGGTCATTAGAGTCGTTTATGCAGATGGGAGCTGGAGCCAGAGCCGACAGCAGCCAGAGGCATACTTTTTCTTTTTGATGCATAATAAAACTTCAGAGTGACCACAGAACATCTCATTAATGATTGATCACACAACTGCTAGCAACAATTTATTCTTTTTAATTAAAAGATAAAACTCTCTCGCCCGAACTGACTCCATGGTGCAGCTATTTGTTGCTTAACTAGCTCAGGCCTATAATCATATAAGTAACAGCATCTTAATTAGGATAATAGACCTTCTTCAAGTACATCGTTTGTGTTTTTATCAATTTGTGTAGCCATGGATGGTCAAGCAATTTTTTATTTTATGGCTTAGTAAAGTTAAAAGAAAAGTTTGTATCCACTGCTCACTGTGTTTTCACCAAGCAAACAACAGCTTACTAAAATCAAACAATCTAGGAGAGACAAACTATTTCGCTTTTAAAAAGGCATTATGACCAAGAAGTTAGCTAACTTAAAAAAAAAAAAAAGGGAGCTTCCGACTTAAGTCCTCCTTCTGACTTCCAGTGAAATGTCCAACATACACCTGCACTTTAGACATGGCGTTGTTTTCTAAACCCTGACAGAACTATTATCTTTTGATTACTTTCTTTATCAATCACACTTTCAGTTGTTGTTTACTATGATAGAATAGAATTGTTGGTGTGAGTTCATGAGTTGGACTTTGTATGTAAACTGGTATTTGGTTTGTTGGACCAGAAAACCACTCAAGTAGGTAGAAAGTGGCTGAGAGCTGCAGAAACCCTCAAAGTGGAGTATAGAGAGGCGAAGTCCCGCCCATCTACTTCCGACCCATGGGACCTTATTTCGGAAAAATTATGTATAGAAGTCAATGGGGAGAGAAAGATTATCTTTCGATCCCGTTTGATCCCGCCACGAATTACACATATGATGTTTGTCAATCTTGAAAAATAATTTCCATGTAAAAAAATCAGTTTGTCGTAAAACTGTTGAAATGTAAGACTATGAAAAATACGCAACTAGAAAGACTACAAATCCCAGAATCCGGTCCTGCATGCTAGCTCTTACGGAACCGACTAACTCCCCTTGTGTGTGTATGTACAGCTCTCAACATGCCCAGACTTGTAGTGATTTTCACCTCTTTTAATACTTTTCGCCTCATTCTGAAAGAAAGAAGTGAAATGTGCCAACGTGACGGCCGTCTTGGTGTGTGGTGCGAGACGGGAGATGTAGTTCATTGAGCGGTTTCACACAAAAAAAATTTTACTTTTACATTTTAATTTTTTTGACTTGCAAAATCATCTTTTAAAATTGACAAACATCATATGAGTAATTCGTGGCACACTTCAAACGGGATCGAAAAATAATCTTTTCCTCGTGCTATTGTATCTTGTATATCTTTGTGCTTGTTGCTGTATATCTTGTCCCTGAGGGGCTCCTCTCTCTGTGTGATTGTTTTTTTTAAGGGTTTGGACTTGTCGGTCCTTCTTCTATCGCTTCAGCATTGGGAAAAGCATACTAAAACGATCTCTTTACATCACCGCGGCTTCATTAAATTGTATTGGGGTATTGTTTATATATGAAATGCTTGCCTTACTCTGGCCTTTCTGTTAAGAACATCAAACGATAAGAAAATTTGTTTTAATACGGTCCAAAAAGTGTTGTATGTCATTTGGATGGCCTTCCAGAAAGCCCAGAGTTGTCCCATGTGTAACTCATTTGTTTAGCTTCTTATTGTAAGTCCAATTCGTTTAATGACCAACGTTTATGAATTTGTTTCCACTTCCAAATGTCTGAAAATGTTTGCTTTAAATGGGTTGAATACAATTTTATAAGCTTTTGTTTGTAAATTGTACAAATACTATCATTTCTAAGCTATAACTATGCTATCAGCAGCACACAGGAAGCGTACGATCGATGCTCGTGAAAAAAGCGATATTGTATGACTTATCAAGATAACTTGTAGTTTTTCCTGTGATGTCGGACAGGATATGAATTGAGTCTGAGGTAAAGCTTGATGAAAACCTGAACTCTAAGATGAACGCACGTATTTATTATATTTAATATACGTGATTATGACAATACAGCACATGCAGAGGATAGCATCATACAACAGCCCTTTTAGTGATTATGGATATTGCATAAGCGTTTTTCTTCATATTGATCTTTTTTTTGTGTTTTACACAGAACAACAAAATAAAAACATTGTTATTTTTTATAGCAAGAGGACGTCAGGTGCGAAATAAATGAAAACCGCGCTGCTCTTCCCCCGAGTTGATGATTACCTAGTCAACGACACCCTTTTCTTCACTGTATCAACCTTTCTTTATGCTTGTATCATGTGTTCACTGGAAACTGATCCCAAGCTATTCTGAACAATTGTGCTGTTTTTTATTGTGTCATTTTATATTTGTTTATACCTTGCCAAACTCTGATCTTTACTTATTCGCCTATTAAATGTATATTAGATTATAGTGTTTTCATGATTTATCTTTCTAACAACATCAACAACAGATCCCAAAACCGAAAGCCATTTCACCGGCACCCCACACAAGTAAATAGCATCCCCGCCATAACATAGCATCACATTCTACCGGACCAGACCTTCCCCTCTCATCAGTTGTCACAAACCTGGGCGTCAAGGACCCCTGTCTCTCTTAAATTCTATGAGATCCCGTATCAATCAATCATCTCTGCATAACATCACTTCTTTCCGTACTTCCTTAGATTAATTATAGCTAAACTACCGCCCTCACGCTCTCTCTCTTTCGCTGACGCCGAAAAGTTGTTTTTTTCCACGCCTTGTGTCGCCGCTCCATGGGCGGTACGGTA
>NW_011334624.1:0-2646 GCF_000735185.1 Notothenia coriiceps
ATCATCATGCTGCTGCTGCTAGTCCTTTGATAGTCACCTGTCGGTCTCCTGTCCTTTCTGAAAGCCATAAAGATGACCTTAGTCATTTAGATAACTTGTGTCCTCAATTACCATGGGATTACTGAAACTACCATGAATTTAAGAAAATGGTAGAAATTAATCTAATCTGAATTTTGAAGCATTCCTTTAGATCCCCTCCCTCTAAATATATCAATAAACATTAGAAAGTGATGCTCCTGACTACCATACAAGTTTAAGAAGATAATATTGGTTTTAAAGAATTCAAAGCTATAAATAAACCGCCTCTGGCTCTTTAACCAAGGCACTGTTAGCCTAACATGTAAACTAGTTGTTCACACTAATCCTAATATTATCACTTAATATTAGCAAATTCTATTTTATTTTTTAAAACATATTGATGTAAATACATACACATATCGATTTGTTGTATAAATATTGCAAATGAAAACCTTTATTCACTAATAATTACCAAAAGTCGTAGGTCTATCTCCTGTTATCAATGCATTCACATTGCCCGCCATGAACTTCCGCGGAACGATCCTCGTCTACGTGAACCACGTGACGATAACCGTTTTTACTTCCGTTGTCGTAACTCTTCTATCTATATAGCGCTGGTGTGGACGTACTGTTACGCACACTCTCTCTCTCTCTCCACATTCACTTCCTGCGAACCTCAACCCGCCCCCCTAAACTAATCAGTGACCAGCATTTTCCTTATTCACAAACACTAATTCCTTTTTCATCCATGAACTTTCAAAATAAAACACAATATTTATAATTATGCATTTTAGTCTTTTAAACATATTTATTACACTTTCCCTTTTTAAACTGTAATGAATTATCTTTGAATCGTTATCTTTGCATGAACTAGATATTTTAACCATACTTATAACTAAATTACATATTTATTATGTTGTTTTAATTTCACTGTAAGGGTTATTTCCAATCTGGTTACAGAAGGAAGGAAGGAAGGAAGGAAGGAAGGAAGGAAGGCGGAGGCATAACAGAGATGATTCCTTATAAAAAGCTGTAAGAGAAGAGGTGGGAGAGGTTGTGTTTCCACACTAACCACCCACCTCCACAGCGAGCAAAGACAAAGCGTGTAATAATTACAAGGCCGGGACACAATGCGGTGTCAGTTATGGCGCAGGGAGAGCTGAGCTGTAGCTATCACACTGGCAGATAAATTGAAACGCACAATTATTCATCCAGGGACTTTGGCATGTAGATTAATGAGTTTGATAACCCGGAGCTTTTATACTGAGCTTCAGCCTGCCGTCGTCATCACCCTCACCTCGTTTTCTGTTTCTCTGTCTCTAGCTCACCACTGATAGGGGATGTACAGAAAGGAGGGGTGGTCATCAGCTGGTGAGATTTTTTCACAAGGAGAGATGAGGAGAGATGGGGGAAGTCTTTCAAAGCCCGGACATTTGGTTATCTTCAATTTTACTACACGGGTTGTACTGGATTACCACTAAAGCTAGTACATGACAAACATCCATGTGTACTGTGAGCTTTACAGAAGTTATTTGACATTCCTTCCTTCAGCTGCCTTGTCTACATTTTCCAGGATTCCATGAGTCAACCGATTAAGGCAGGAAAAACATTAAGTTGGGAGAAACTACTTTTTTCCTACAATCACAAGGTACAAATCAGGCGTAAAATTGGGATGAATTATCAGCAAATGAGAAGATAGATAAACATAGATGACATATGAGAATGAGTGAGCAGTCTATTGAAAGCAGCCTGAATTTTATTTACAAGATTAAGTGCTAATTGCAATATTATAGGACACTGACAACACTGAAATGTATACTTTAATGAAATGTAATATGTCAACACATTTCATATAACTGTATTAGGTTAGTTGAAAGCAATAATATTAAGTTGACCCTATTCTTTTTTTATTTCAAGTTAATATTATTGCTTTCAACTAACCTATTACAATTATGAGTCATTTAAATAAAATAAATGGATTTATTTAAGTCAATGTTTAAAAAAGAATGTCAGGGTAGTTGAAAGAAATACAATTAAAGGAGACCTATCATGCTATATTTAAATGATATAGTGTATGACCATACCTATATAAGGTATATTTATACATTTTATTTTTCAAAATACCAAACAGATAATTTTTTAGCCATGCCTCGTTTCGCTCATTTTCGCTCTATTCCAAGCCTGTCTTTGAAAATTCTGAGCAGCAGCTGACCACGCCCCCCTGCAGAAGAGGGGGGCATGAGCCGGCGAGAGTCACATTACCATGTTTGCTGTGATTGAGAGTGTGGAATAAACATGTCATCTCAGAGCAATGCATGGGTTCAAGCATATTATCAATTTGATCCAGAAACTGACCCTGAAGCAGCGGAGTTTTTGGTGGAGGTGCAAAAATCTCGGTTGCAGCAGGACGTTTCTGAATGGTTAGTTGACAACATACTTGTCAACCCTCCCGATTTTCACGGGAGACTCCCGATTTCATTGCCCTCTCCCGGTTTCCTCCCGGGGTCATATTTCTCCCGCATTTCTCCCGATTTCTGACAAAATCAGATTTACACACGACTGTTTCCACTCGGACTTTAATATAGCTACACCATTGTTTGGTTTCCATGGTAACACGTCTCTTTAGTA
>NW_011334625.1:0-1912 GCF_000735185.1 Notothenia coriiceps
ACAGTTTTGAGATTTCTTCAAATGCCGTTGCCATGGCAACACAATGCTCGCCATGAAACACGGCTTTCTCATAACTTCAGTGAAAATGCTTCAAACGCCCCAAGACTTCACAGGTTTGGTAACGATGCAGCCATCAACGCATCTAAGCGTATTATGGGGTGTCATCAAATGCCGTTGCCTTGGCCACAGATCCTTCGCCATCAAGTTATTTCAGAAGTTTGCAGTTAAAATATTCTGCTGCTTTTCCAAGCCTTTTTACTTTCTTTTGTTTTCTCATCACACATTCAAGCCACCAGTGTTCATGTATAATTATATATATAATCTAAATTCTTCACTTTCTTCTTACACATTACATTTCAGCATAGCAGTTTAGCGTCAGCTTTTCAGCATAAAGCATTCCCACCAACAATTTCTTCAGGAATTGCATTCTCTAGTTTTAGAATTATTCTCCTTACCTTTGTGAAGCGGCACACAACACACACACACACACACACACACACACACACACACACACACACACACACACACACACACACACACACACACACACACACACACACACACACGTTTTACCGAGGCGTGCTCCCGAGGCGGTGACGGGAACCCGCATGGCAGGAAGTTAAAGTTAGCCAGTAAAAACCTTTGGATTTCAACATAAGAGCCCCAACTTATTGTTTATTAAAATCATACGGTTAAATATTGATTGGTTGAAGAAACAATTAAATGTTCTTGAGCCGTTTATTTGAGTGTATATTACGTATTAAACTAAATAGTTAAATGAATGAAGAAAAGCTGTGTTAATATGCTTTTATTTTGCCAACCGAAAGCGTCTTTTGCAGACTCTCGCTAGCTCGGCGCTCATTTAAAACAACAGAAACATATTGAAAACATGTCGCATAAGTATAAAATACATATATGCCATATAAAGTCCACTTTCTACACTTCTGTGTCGGTTTATCTCCACGCTCTGCGTCTCAGGGATGGGGAGAAAAAGGCTTTAGCTCAACTTTAGCTAAAGTTTAGCATCACAAGTGAGTTTTCCGGGTTACAGCAGGTTGTTGCGCTGGTTGTTTATAAACGGTCTCGTGCGAGTCGTGCCTACACTTTAAATACATATAGCTGCACGAGCACGCGCACAGGTTATCACGCACGCGCGGCAGGAGGTGCGGCAGGAGGCGGAGTTCGCGCTGCCGGACAGAGAGAGTGTTTCCCCGCAGATCTTCCTCTGCTCTCCCTCCAGAACTCTTTAAACTGCTCTAAACCTCCGTAATAGAGCGATTATGTACCGGTGCTTCGGCTCTCTGCTCCCCCGGGCCTGTCTCTCCGGCCCGCGGGCCTCTCTCTGCGGCACGCGGGCCTACAGCCAGGCCGCGGACAGCAGCGATGATCCGAACTTCTTCTCCATGGTGGAGGGCTTCTTCGATCGCGGGGCCGCCATCGTGGAGGACCGGCTCGTGGAGGGCTTGAAGACGCGCGAGACACAGGAGCAGAAGAGGAAGCGCGTGCGCGGGATCCTTAGGGTCATCAAACCGTGCAACCACGTGCTCAGCGTCAACTTCCCAATCAAGAAGGACTGCGGGGAGTGGGAGGTGATTGAGGCGTACCGAGCCCAACACAGCCAGCACCGGACCCCCTGCAAGGGAGGTGAGTTCAACCTGTTAACCTCAGGACCCCCTGTAGAGAGGTGAGTTCAACCTCAGGACCCCCTGTAGAGAGGTGAGTTCAACCTCCGGACCCCCTGTAGAGAGGTGAGTTTAACCTCAGGACCCCCTGTAGGGAGGTGAGTTTAACCTCAGGACCCCCTGTAGGGAGATGAATTCAACCTCAGGACCCCCTGTAGAGAGGTGAGTTTAACCTCAGGACCCCCTGTAGAGAGGTGAGTTCAACCTGTTAAACTCAGGACCCCCTGTAG
>NW_011334626.1:0-2814 GCF_000735185.1 Notothenia coriiceps
TCTTTAGAGAAGACCAGGAAATGATGGATACACGGATCGTGTTCAAATCAATAGGCACGCAATGACTCTAAATAATAATGATCACGCCACCAAACACACATTCAGACTAAAGGAACCAGCCTGTTTGGAAAATGTGAGAAGTAGAAAGTACAGGTATTTGAGTTCAACATGTAAGAAGTAGAAAGTACAGGTATTTGTGTTCAACATGTAAGAAGTAGAAAGTACAGGTATTTGTGTTCAACATGTAAGAAGTAGAAAGTACAGGTATTTGGGTTCAACATGTAAGAAGTAGAAAGTACAGGTATTTGTGTTCAACATGTAAGAAGTAGAAAGTACAGGTATTTGAGTTCAACATGTAAGAAGTAGAAAGTACAGGTATTTGTGTTCAACATGTAAGAAGTAGAAAGTACAGGTATTTGTGTTCAACATGTAAGAAGTAGAAAGTACAGGTATTTGTGTTAAAATCTAAGAAGTAGAAAGTACAGGTATTTGTGTTCAACATGTAAGAAGTAGAAAGTACAGGTATTTGTGTTCAACATGTGAGAAGTAGAAAGTACAGATATTTGTGTTCAACATGTAAGAAGTAGAAAGTACAGGTATTTGAGTTCAAATCTAGGAAGTAGAAAGTACAGGTATTTGTGTTCAAATTGTAAGAAGTCAAAGTAAAAAGTCATCAGAAAAATAAGTAGTGGAGTTAAGTACTGATACCAGAAACATGTACTTCAGTACAGTAACAAAGTATTTGTACTCCACTGCTTCCCACCTCTGCCGTATAGACACTCAGTGACATTTCCACACGTGTGCGGTGAACACCTGCCTCTCAGCTTTACTCTGTATTCAGGTTGGCACCGGGAGTAAATGGGCAATAAAGGTTATTCTTTATGATGTGTGTAAGTGGCTCTGCTATGAAATGTCACCGTCACTGTGAAATCGAAGGTCAGTAGAAAGCGACGCGTGGCTGAGAGGGAACAGTTTGGTGGATAATGTACCTGTAAGAAAAGGTGTTATTCCGTTATGCACGTGTGGCTGTGTGGAGAATGGATGTTTTTATCTCACGTGATTCTCCTGTCAGTTCTTCCCTGCTTGCTCCCTGCCCACACAGTCCAACTTAACCCAGTTTCAGCCACCTAAGAAGATGCTTTCACAGAACACCTGCATGTAGAATACCCTGTCCTACTTTCACAGAACACTCCCGTGCTTCGCCATGACCTACACAGTGACTGCTATTTCTGTTCTGCACAAACATAAAGTATAAATGCATATTCATTTGAATGCCTGCTGCCTTAACACCAGAATAAAGAGCAGTTTCCTTCTCTTTGCTGCGAGGCTTCTCGATTTACACCATAAAACATTGCTTTTCTGATGTTGCATAAATTAACTACGACTGCATTTCCTTTTGCAACCCTTTGCTGTTCAGAGACAATACATTAACCTTGAACCATAGATGCTTGGGAAACTGCACTGTTCTGTGTTTATAGGATCTAGATCTAGACGTGCACATACAACTAAAACTCACATTACACATGTTGTTTCTGAAGTATCTGTTGGTATTCTTAATGATATTCCCTGTTCAATTGGGTATACAGTACATTGAGAATTTGCAGCTTGCTTCCTACCTCATTTTCGGGGGGTATGTAGATTCTAATAAATAATTTCCATTCATATTTTTGCTCCTCAAGGACTACTGCCACCACTGCTGTTGTTCTAGCACACCATCATTGTTGCATACCTACCCGATACTGAAGTTTAACTTTTACATAATTCATACTTTTTTTTTTTAGATGTATTCTAGAGTTCAAATAATTGGGGTGTGTTCGGGGTATATAAATTATTCCGTAAACTGATACTCGTTAACTGACCTGAGCTGTCAGAGTTTATAAAGTTCCCGCCTCTCCACTTTATTCTCCGCTCACCTCCTTTCTTTGTGGTCAAGGTGAGAATCTTTCATGCACAGCTGGAGCCACCTCCTGCACAGATACCCCCTCAAATTATTTAACACCTCCTTTGTGTGTGTGTGTTTGAACTCACATGGGTCAGCTGGGTGCATATCTATTGCTATTAATACAGACATGCAGTCTAACTGTGTTTTTTACTCATCCATGCGGTTATACATTCCTTTTTTAACCTCGCTTTAAACCCACACACTTACATACATTTACAGCTCAGAGGTGGGTGGTGGTGACTATAAGAGTGCAACAGTTTGCAAGTATTACATTACATTTCATTTAGCTGATGCGTGTATCCAAAGTGACGTACGATAAATGCATTAAACAGTGAAGATACAAACTCATAACAGCAAGAAACCTGCAGGTACATTTGTTTAAAATGGCAGAAAGTGCTCGTGCATTAGTTTCAAATAGGCTTACCTTTTACGTCTTAACCCAAGTACATTTTACCACAACAGATTTCACAAAATATATATTTAGTTTTTGAAGAGTCCTCTCCTGCTGATGTTCAGGTGTATATCAGTGTGTAGTGTCTCCACTTTAAAGAGTCCTCTCCTGCTGATGTTCAGGTGTATATCAGTATGTAGTGTCTCTACTTTAAAGAGTCCTCTCCTGCTGATGTTCAGGTGTATATCAGTATGTAGTGTCTCTACTTTAAAGAGTCCTCTCCTGCTGATGTTCAGGTGTATATCAGTATGTAGTGTCTCTACTTTAAAGAGTCCTCTCCTGCTGATGTTCAGGTGTATATCAGTATGTAGTGTCTCTACTTTAAAGAGTCCTCTCCTGCTGATGTTCAGGTGTATATCAGTATGTAGTGTCTCTACATGTCTCCATGCTTTAATGTTCAAAAAGCTCTTTATTGTTCTCA
>NW_011334627.1:0-2293 GCF_000735185.1 Notothenia coriiceps
CCACAGAAACTGGCTGGAAAGCGGGCACTAAGCGCATGCCTGTTACCATCTCACTGTAGGTCACCAATGTAATGTTTGTAGATCCCTTTATTACATTTATCCTCGCCATCCATAGTCTCTAAATAACTTATTTAACGTATATATGATATTTAGGCTTGCTGGTCTCATCATATAACGGCAATGAAAAAAGCACCAGGGGAGGCAGCCATAACCTCTGCCGCACTGAAGGGGGCGCACGTGAGCCCACAGGTTCTTGTTGCTACTGTTATTCTACGCAGAGACGGTAGACACAAACAACAAACTAGACTTTTCATACTACAGGAAGATAAGGAGGACTTTTACAAAAAACTAATAGAGATTGTTGTCCAGAAGGATAGCATGGACTTCATCTTCAAGTCAAGGTAAGACCACAATTGTAATGAAAATGGGATCTTACTAAGAAAGAACAATCCAATATTTAGATGTTGGGTATCCTTTTGTTGAACGGTCTGTTTAAAATGAATTGAAGCATCAGACTAAAAAAGCTTTTCAAAATAACCGAATATTTCGATTAAGGTCAAAATATAATATTTGTAAATCTGACTCTGAAAGAGTCAGTGCCTCACCAGCCATGAACCTCACCGCACGTCACTGTTATATTCTTATAAAGGCACATTAGACCGAGTGAGAAATTAGATGGAGCCAGAATGTAACCAGCAGCAGGTGGGGGGCAACACATACATATAATATTGCAAGACAGATCAATATGATCTATAAACCGTGTTTGACGCTGAGCTCTGTGATCTCTCAGGATAACACACACACACACACACACACACACACACACACACACACACACACACACACACACACACACACACACACACACACACACACACACACACACACACACACACACACACACACACACACACACACACACACACACACCCTGACGTTATCCTCCACAATACATGCACAACATGTGAAGAGTCCATTCACATACACTCATGTGTTCATGTAGCCCTGAAGAAATTCAATAGTGGTTTTGAACAACAATGGAAGACAGATATGCATAAATATGTGACAAAAACATAACAAAGCCTTTTTGAAAAATAGTTCTATATTGTTCTTTTGCTTTCCTTTTCCAGGCAAATGGTGTGTGACGTCTCGTGTGTAGACACTGTGCCTGCTCATGCAAAAATAAAGTCATGCATATTTAAGTGGGATGCAAATGAGAGTGCATGATGAACAGGGCTTTTAGCTTGAAACGTAATTACAAGTGTAGTCCCCTTTGCAAATGAGTTTACTTTTCCTCTCAGTCTGTCTCTTTCTTTTTCCCTTTTGCTCGCTTTCCCTTTGCATGTCCCCTGCAACCCATTATGCGGGTCCATGTCATGAATTCCAAATCTCTGGCGTGACAGCTCGAGGAAAAAAAAAATATCCTGCCATTTCAAACACCCATCTCATATTTTATACAACAAAGTGTCTGTTGTTTACAGAGAGGGAGAGTCGGAGGACGGGCTGTCGCTGTGTCTATTCTTCTGCCTTTGTTTCTAACATTTCCAAGAACTCAAGCTGCAGGTTTATATTTTGGTGATGTTACTCACCTCTGTCCAGAGACAGGGGGACGGCTTGTCAGCCACTTGCATTGATTCTCATTCCTGTGGTAGCTGGGATGTGAACGCCCCCCCTCTCTCCTGTGGCCTGGTTTCTCAGCAACACTTATACTGTGTGACTGCTCATTACCACGTTCTAATGCAGGGGACTTGACCCCCGAGGAGAGGTCAAGGACTCTCCAAAGTCCACCAAGCGCTCCCTTTTTAGCTCCTCTCCTTTTCCCTCCTTCACTGACTCCCACATGTTGTCCTCCAGCTTCTCTGCAACTTCTCCTCTCCTCCATTAAAGTGTTATTTCGAGACTTGTGCCACCGGAGAGCCTGACGAAATAAAATCCTTTGAAAGTCGACTGTTCTGCGGTATTAATTTCACGTTAAAACTATAGAACAATAGAGTGGTCATAAAAGTGAATGTGATCCTTATTTAGGGCACAGTCAATTTACATTTGTGTGCTTCTTAATGTGATTGGACAAACAGTTAGAGCCTTCGGAGGCCATTACAGCACAAAGTGACCCCTAACTCTCTCTTTAGGAGGAGCTCATTTGAAATGTTGAGATGCTGCTTCTCGTCTTCTCACTGCATCTTCTCAACAGTGTTGCTGAACTGAGAGGAGCCTCGTAAATATCCCTAAATCTCATTCCCGCCTTGGAAAGGGTTGAGCGACATCTCTCTGGTCCAAGGGAGAAGTCCATTCC
>NW_011334628.1:0-2947 GCF_000735185.1 Notothenia coriiceps
TGTCCTCCTTCATGTCCTCAGAGTAAGTCCTTCTTTTATCTCCTTTTCTCCCTGCCTTACCTCCTCCGTCCTTCTGTGTTTCCACACTTAATCACCTTCTAGTAAGAAAAGAACAAATAGACAAGCTTAAACCAAAGTTGTGTTATTTAAAGGTCACCTATTATGCAAACTCCTCTTCTTCATGTCTCTTCTACATCAACTCTGTGGAAAGAGAAAGTTTCAGGAACAAAGATTCTCTCTCTTTTTCTCATTTCTATAAAAACCTGTCTGAAAATGAGCTGATCAGATTTTGGCCACTTTATGATGTCATAACGATTTTTGGGCTTGTGTAACCATTAGCCAATCAGCAACCAAGGTAACCCGTGGGGAGGGGCTCCTTATTTTCATCTAAAGTAACAGACAGAGAATCAGCACTTTGGAAACAGGGCTGAAACAGAGGGGATTATGGGTAATGCTGCAATGATCTGTTTGGTGCTTCAACCAATCAGAGACAGGTTCTGGATATATCTGAGACCTGTGATATATTGATGAGAAACTGTATAATAGGAGACCTTTAATAAAGAGTTATGGCATTTAACAGAATCAGTATATTCCCAGCTGGAAGGACAGATAACCTGCAGCAATGTGTGCTAAATAAATCTGACCCAGTTACACAGAAAAACAATGACTTCATTTAGGGAAGAGACGCAGAAAGTCTCAGCTACATAGTGATGACATTACAGGGTACTGAAGATTGGTGGCTGGACATAGGGTTAAACTTTGACATGTTAATTATAAACCGTATGATAACCAACCCGAGAACAGAAGGTGGCCAGTCTTTTGTATTAAAGGTGTGATAAAAGCCTGGGAGTGACAGGTTTACACAGAAGTGAAAACTGAGAAAATCAACCAGAAGTTCATATATTTAATGAAATGACACTTGTGATACATTTCTACGATGCCTCCCTCCTCGTCTATTTAGGACTGACCTGCACAGATTTAGATTTCCACGTGATGCAGAGCAGCTTTGAGAGGATGCTGAAGGTCATCCTGCTGATGATCAGTGTGTGAGAGTGATTGATGTTAAGTGAGAGGTTTTCTCTGTGGCCTCTGCTCCAAATTGAGGTCTCCATGGTTACTGTTTCCACTTTGGAGCGGGAGGAGTTTAGGATGTTGTCATAGATGAGAGTAACACATACTACGGTTTCTTTACTTCCTCTACAGAAAAAAGGACTCAGAAATCTCAGTTTCCGTGTAAGCTGCTGCATGACACTCGTCCAGACATCCATTATTTCAATTAAACTATAAATCTACGCAGATCATCGATGTCCAGTGACATGTTTCTATAGTTTGCCTCTCTGACCATCATAATTGGGCTTCTTGTAGATAAAAAAAGCGTAGTTTTTTTGGTTTTTTTATGTGATTGTTGAAAACTTCAGAATCTGTATTTACCGCCAATTCAAAAGCAGCAAATATTTTCCCTTCAAAAGTGTGTGTGGCCGTAGCTTCGCCCGGAAGTGACGCATGTGTTACTCTCATCGATAGAGGCAAGGTTAGTGTCCTAATAAACATGGAGTGTCCATAGGAGTGAACCAACGAGGGAGAAATGAGCACAGTACTATGTAAAAATGGTCGCTACACAAACCGATAAGAGATTAGCATCCTAACCGTGGTGTAATCTGGTGAGGTATTATGGTCTACAAATAGATGGTAGATGAGTAGCAGGCTGTCATTACACATATTTCCTCATAAAATCCCCGTTATTAGCGTGATGTGCGCTAACAAGGCTGGTTATAATAATAACAATACATAACATACAAAGCAGCTCTAAACAGGGACTTTTCAGTTGTGATTTAGGCCCCGGCCACGAGGACGAAAACGGTGGTTTGCGTAACTGTTTAGTGTCATATAGACCGTTCTGCCACACGAGGACGACCGAATATGACAGTAAACAACTGCGGAAACGATAACGGGTCCCAAGGTGGATAGAACGGCATACGCAACGCTCTGGGGGGTCCAACGGCTCCGTGTGTGCGCCCTATACGATCATTTTCTGATAATGATGACGCAATAGCCCCGCCTCTCCCCACCTCTGCTGCTCACCCCCGCGTCAAAGTAAACTGCAGACTGAATTCAGATTATTTATCTTTCTCTCGATATGGACATAAACGCGAGTGAAGTCTAATCTGACAGGACGGAGACACGCAGCTCTGCTCACCTGCAGCTCCTCCCGCTGTGATGCAGCGGTGAACGGAGCAAAACACACACTTCAAGTCAGATCATCGCCCTTAGCTATTTTAATTACCTCTCAAACTACCTAAACTAGTTATAAATATGTTTATTATTTTTACTGTCGGGTCACTCATTACTGGATCAGCTGCTGCATGAGACAGACACTGACAGTGTCAGAAGAGAGGGAGGAAAAAGAGAGGCTCCGTGTATCTTATTATTATATTATATAGAGTCGTTATTCATTTGTTTTAAAGCTCAATAAATAACAAAGAAGACCTTTGACCGGCACTTTTATAATTTTGTCCGGAAGATTAAAACGTTAATACACGTTGACTGGCGAAAAACTCTGCCCAGTTCCCTCGGCCCCCACCTCGGAGAATAAACAGAAGGGCAACCATGACAACCATGCTTCTTCGCTGCTTTTGTGGAGGAAGTTACAGCGCCACGTACAGGCTCCTGCATATGTACTGCAGCTTCTCCAGCTGGAGCTAAACGGAGCTGTCTCGTTTGGACAGACACGATCCGGTGAACATTGCATGTGGACGGAAGCTTTTTTGCGATTGCGTTAATCCTATGCGTTTAGCCGTATGCGTCCTCGTGTGGCCGGGGCCTGACGGGCCGTCCACACACAGGCATGAAAAAAATCTTGAAAAATCTTGAAGCTTGGCGAATTTTTGCGAGCAACGCGACCAACAACCAATCACATGAATCTCTCTCACCCGACATGCAAAGCAAT
>NW_011334629.1:0-2342 GCF_000735185.1 Notothenia coriiceps
TACATTTGTATTTCCACATGTATATTTTCTACTTTTTTTTAATGCTATTGTATTTCTATTTGAGATGTTTACATTTTGGATTGTTTATTTCTAGTCTTTTCATTTCTTAAATGTACAATGCCTTGTCTTTTTGTGCTGCTGCAACGCAAACATTTCCCGTAAAATGGGATCAATAAAGTACTTACAGGCTGCTACTTATCTTATTATCTTACCTTAAAGCCAGGACAGTGTGAGGAGGAAATAAGGCCAAAGCTCCACTGAAGAGTGAAGAGGTGGAATGTGAGCAGTCGGCCAATGTGTCTCGGTGATGTCTTATGGCCCATGGCTGCCTCATGTATTCATGCAGGCTTTACCGTATGTTAGTACCCTCCTTCATGTGGTTTCCTAATTAAATGTGTGTACATGTAACGCTGAACAAGTGCTGGCAGGACTTGCAGCGTAATGCGGTGAAAATTACGAATTCTGTTTTGAATCTACGCTGCTCTCGAGATAAATTAAGATATTCTGCTGCTCAGTGAGGCGTTCAAATGCAGAACATTGCTGTGCTGGAAAACATCAAACTGTGTGGGATTCAGTGGGGTTGTCCCATCATAAAATGCACATATTTCAGACTTGAACTGAGAAAATGACCTCGCGTTGCTACGATAAGCACGGAGGAGCTCAAGCAGAGAGTCAGAAGCATGCAATGTGTTTGTGTCTCTGGGGAAATGAGGCTTTACATTATGAACCTTATGTCCTTAAAGTATCTCAGGAGAATAAGACAGTACACCATACGAGGTGCACGGACCTTTGTTAGGAGATCATTCAATACATCATGTAATTTGTAACGATGTACCTCCTTGAAGTGTACATTTATGTTGAATACGGATCGAGTGCTATCAGAACTCGCAGCTGGCGTTTATGGATGTGCTGCAAAGGATAAATGGTTCTGCTCATTGAGGCATTTCAATGGAAAACGCTCTCCTGAAACCAGCACACTGTGTGTGATTCAGAAAGAAGGTCCCATCACCAAATGCACACATTTCTACAGACTGCAATTGAGTTTGTACAATAAATAGAACATTAGCATGCACTATGTGTCTCTGTTTGGAAATATGGAAATACGTTATGAACCTGATGTCCTTTGAAGTATCTCAGGAGAAAATACTTTTGAATTTCTAACATTTGCATATTTTTACCTCAATTTCACTTCAAGTCTTGCTCTGCCCTGTTCCTCTGCTTAATGTCAGCCAATTCAGTATATATTCTTTTAATGATGTACCTCCTTGATGTGGTCATTTGTGTGTACATTCATGTTATATACCGGCAGTTCTCGCAGCTGGTGTTTATGCATGTGCTACAAATGATACATTCTGCAGCTTATCGAGGCATTTCAATGTGGAAAAAAAGGCTTTTGATTCAGTAGGAAAACGACAATATTCAATCACAAAACGCACACATTTCCAATGAACTAACATTAGTATTTTAAGCACGAATCAGCTCATGCAAAAACACATGTGTAATGTAAATGCGTGCAATATGATTCTCTGTTGAGAAATACGGCTTCACATTGTGACCCTGATGCCCTGGATGTTAACTCAGTGTGTCCTTTAAGTACTTTAGGAATAAAGACAGAACAACCCTCGAGGTGCACTCTTCCTTTTCTACCATGTCTTGCTTTTTATCTTGAATGGACTCATTGTAACTCTGGCTGCTGCCCCTCTGCTTAATGTGAGATCATTTAAATATATAATGTGTTTATGATGTCTGTGCAAAGCCACATTCTTGTAAACCCAATACCTTAAACACCAACATCATACTCAGACCCTGTGGAGCTGAACATCTAATTAGATTGTGTAGCACCTTGCTGCATATATTTAAATATGAATGTGGGAGAAAGTGCTCTTCCTCTATCTGCTAAATGCTTTAATATACGAAGGTATTTTTTCTCATTCCCAGGCATGTATAATCTGAAAACAATTATAAACAACTATGTTTCTCATGTTTATCAGTCTTCTTTCTCTACTTTAAAGAGTCCTCTCCTGCTGATGTGCAGGTGTATATCAGTATGTAGTGTCTCTACTTTAAAGAGTCCTCTGCTGCTGATGTTCAGGTGTATATCAGTATGTAGTGTCTCTACTTTAAAGAGTCCTCTCCTGCTGATGTTCAGGTGTATATCAGTATGTAGTGTCTCTACTTTAAAGAGTCCTCTCCTGCTGATGTTCAGGTGTATATCAGTATGTAGTGTCTCTACTTTAAAGAGTCCTCTCCTGCTGATGTTCAGGTGTATATCAGTATGTAGTGTCTCTACTTTAAAGAGTCCTCTCCTGCTGATGTTCAGGTGTATATCAGTATGTAGTGTC
>NW_011334630.1:0-2553 GCF_000735185.1 Notothenia coriiceps
CAGTGTTTACATGCTTATTTATACAATATGTGTGCTCATGCTAACATCATAAGACAAAAGTTGGTTCCGTGTTGTGTGTAGGGAGAACCCGCCAGAGTGAGGGGGGCCCCCAAGCCAAAGCTCGCTTAGGGCCCCCAAAAGTCTAGGGCCGGCCCTGGCAGTGACTGTATTCACCATGCCATAGAAAGGCTGTGGTTTGTACATGTATTACTTTTATCCAGTTTCTGAACAGATATGAGGATCTGTGAGTGAACTCTGTGTGCTAACAGCTAACACTTAACGGCTGCTGTTTGGTTTTCTGATTCAACGTCAGTGACGACAGGCTGCGATTCTCAATTGTCTTTTTGTGGCGCAAATTCACGTCTGTCCGCAGGAACACAGTATATGGGCTCTGGCAGTGTTTAAAGACTGGTTCATGGAAAAGAAAATGTGAACAGACTCGGACAGTTACAGAAATCCTTGATCGGTGCGTATTTTAGTCAGCAACTTGTGAGTATCAGGAGGACGGGCGCAGTCTCATTTGTTTCCCCTGAAGTTATATTGAACATGATGATCCTGATCTGAGGCACAAGCGTCCGTCTCTCATCAGCTCGTCAGGATCCGTCAATGGAAAAAAACACAATTAAAAACAGCAATTAATTTCCACAGAGATGCGATCACAGGGGACGTGGTAATTGCAAGCTGCTCTGATGTGTTTGCCGAGTGAGGCGTTGTATTAAATTGTTAATAAAAAAATTGTAAAATTATTATTATTTTGTCCTTGCTGGGAGGCATTAGATGTGCTGTTATCTCACATCACACTCACATGTCATCGGTATGGAAACACCTCAGAAATAGCAGCGTGCAGATGGTCCATCTCTCAACACATCAGCGGGCTGTCAGAGCAGATGAGTAATGATGATATAAAAAAACAATTAAGTACTTTGTGCCCACAGCACCCAGTCGTTCACACTCTATACTTCTATACTGCAAGGTGAGCATTCTCCAAACCCAGAAGAAAACACAAAGACTCAGTTTGTATCAAATGCTTTTGTTTCAAACTTTCAAGAGCCATATCGTTTTTAACTTGGCTTTTAAAGAGGCCCCATACATTTTTATTTTTTTACTTTCCTGTAGTGTTTTATAGGTTTGTTGTGTCCCCCCCTGAAATACCTCCATGTTTCTCCTTTGTTTACATCCGGAACATAGTGATGTCACTATGGAACACTCACTTTTCTATTGGCTATCGCTAGAAAAACATTGAACGTGATAGACTAAGGGGCGGGACATCTCTAAGCGGTTGACCAATCACAACAGAGACAGCTTTTTATATATATTTTCTTTTTGTCGTGTTATTTAGTATTTTCTTTCCATGTATAAACCCCACGTTTCCATTTTTAATATATTTATTTACTACAAAAAATATGTTATTTACTTTATTTGCTATTCATTTATTTATTATTGTTATTATTACTTTATTGTTTTTTTTGTCCCCTTGCCTTTTCATAATTTCACCTCACATATATCCTCAAGCCCCCTCCCCCTTTTGTATTTATTTATAAAAAATTAAAACAATATTTAAATGTATTTATTTATCAATTTTTTTAACTATTATTCTTATTTTTAATGTAATTTATTTTTGAGTCCACTGTAATAAAATGAAAAAAACAAACAAACATGGAGGCTAACTACTACATGCTTATGATCAAGGGGGGGTTGGGAAGGAAACAAGTGAGAACAATTATCTAAATTCCTCTTACGATGAGCAGCACCTCCATTAGATATGTGGCTGTTTTAATAAGATGCTTATCAGGAAACTGCTGGCTGTATTTTCGCGCCTCGCTGCGCTCTCGATAAAGCATTTTGTTTTAATTAGACACATTTCCTCTCGTTCTGCTGAGGTTCTGCTCGCTCTCAATCATCCCTCCCACCAAATCAAAGAGTCACTATTAAGCAGAACCAAAGAGTTTAACGCCTGTAATCTCCCGAATATTCTCCACTCCTGGTACAATTGGAAATGAGACATAGTGAAAAACACGATGCCGTGTTTTGCATACTAACAAGGGACCTTTGGTGTCTCCATCCTTCACGGTTATGGAGGGAAGTGGCTCAACAATGAGTAGCAGATCTACTGTTACAGGAAAACACTCTTTATCATACTGTCTGTAAAGGAGGGGGGGATTAATGTTCTACCTTCAATAACTTCCTTTATTTTTGTTTTTATAGCACTTTTAGCCGTTTTTATAAAAACATTCACACTTTTCCAAACTGTGTGTGTGTGTGTGTGTGTGTGTGTGTGTGTGTGTGTGTGTGTGTGTGTGAGATACTCATCTACTCACCTAACGTGTCTCCTGTCAGGTGTGGATCCAGATCCCACGTGGGAGCACATCCTGTTCACCGCCTGCCACAACAAGCACCTCAGCCCCCCCCAGAAGAGACTCCTCTCATGGGCCGACGACTGGAGGGCCATCCTGAACAGCAAGAGGCAGTGAGGAACTCCATTACCCAGAATCCCCAGTGGTTTACTTCCTCGTTACAGTGACAGATCTGGGGACGAAATCATCGCTGAGGTTC
>NW_011334630.1:2658-5991 GCF_000735185.1 Notothenia coriiceps
GGAAAAAAAAAAATTCAAAATGAAGTCGCCTTGTCCGCAAGGGAACTTGAGTCGCTACTAAACAGGTTAGACCAAGGTGCATTACTCCAGGGTGAAAGAGCCAAATGAAAATAATACACATGTGAGGAACTACATTACCCAGAATCCCCAGCAGTTTACTTCCTCATTACAGTGACAGATCTGGGGACGAAATCATCGCTGAGGTTCGAGGGAACGCTGTCTCGCACAATTAACACTGAAAAAATAAGGTTAAATGAACATTAATACACATGTGGGATGTTTTACTCACCTGTTGCATCAGAGGACATTTCATCGTTTGACCACCAGGGGGCACTCTGACACTGTGTGTGTGAGGAAACTGACAAAAACACATTTTATAAAGGATACAGTAAGTCTAACAGGGCAGCTTGAACTCACTGTGAGCTGCGTTTTGTTCACAGCTTTTAGTCGTTTTACATTCAAATCAAACGCTTTTTAATTTGATGCTGTTTATCTGCGGTCTTCTGACACATGGCTTATCAATAGTGTGTGTTATTAATGAGTCAGGGGCACAGGACACTCCACTACACACTGACATACACACAACATATTGAGTGTGTGCAATACAAAAAGGTACTGTAAAGTAAACACAGACACTTGTGTACTTTTTGGGAGAGTACTGCAATGTGTCACCGAGTACCACAACTGTCGTGTAAATGCAAATATATGTACACAGATTTGTAAAACACATACATGGTGTTTTTATTTTTTATGTATGTTCTCTGTTCACCATCATCTATGCATCTTGAATGAAACAAATGAGAAAAGTATTTGCATGTTGCCAAAACCATCACAAAAGTTGGATGTATTGAAAAATAAAAAACGGAGTATGTTTGAAATATTAAGTATTAAAGGGAGAAAAGATTTAGTGAAAGGTTGGGTAAGAGTCTATTTAAAAAAATGATTAAAAGACGTGTTTCTGAATATCAGAATGAACCAAAATTGAAGAAAAATGTGTTTTATTTACATGCTCTACTTCCACACAGCCGGTTAAGATATTTTAAAGAAAGCTTATTTGAATAATTTCTGGTCCAAACTCAAGAATTATTGGATTTATTGAAATAAAGTATGATTTTTTTCTGGCCTGATAATTACCACGCAGGCTTAATTTGAAACATTAGACATGCGTCATTAATTATATACAAATCTCTACACAGAGTTTTAATACGCAGAGCCTGCCGTATACTGCTTGAAGTATTATTCACTCCGCCTTCTGTTAATGACTTCTTGGATATTTGCAGCTCTTTGAGACACTTTCTGCTCTGATTGACAGTCGTGTTTTGGCACACACACCCACACTTCCACTCTTCTCCTCAGCAGGAGTGTGTTCCATTTTTTGCAGCATTGATTACATCCAAATACAAACGGATTATGTGCTTTCTTTGTACGGCTGAACTTTAAGCACTTAGAGCTGCTTTTCCTATTGGATAAACACTTCAAATGAGAAGGAAATAGCACCTAAATTAACCATAATCCATCTGATTTAGGACGCAGGAATTACATTTTTACAATCAGAGGTCATGATTTATGCCATTTTCAATTTGATCCGTTCACTTCTTCATATTTATCATTATTATTTTCTTTTTGTAGGATGAGCATAATGTATCTTCACAACACATTTGTATTTATTAGCATTTGCAATTTAATTACTAAAAACATGAATCTACGGTTTCTTGTTGAGCCACAAAAGTGCATTCGTCCGTCTCATCTAAGAAACAATTCAGTCTGAGGTTTATTCAGTCATTATATATTTCAGAAAACAACTTTTAATAGGTCATTTTATTTGTTTTAATGGTCAACCTGTTAAGCCCCATTCCCCCGCGGGCGGGGGAAAAATCGCAACATCTGCAAGAAACAGCGTCTGAGGGCTTCTTAACATTTAAAAACCTATTAATGTGTCATACCCACTTAACGGGAAGAAACTCAGACTATATTAACAATGTTTTGCAAAACGAAAAATAAGGGTAATAGCAAAGGCTCTGAATTAGCCCTGAGCGAAAAAATGCTAACACACTTACAGTAGCACAGAACTCACGTTAAAATACCCTTGTTACTTATACTCGTATCTGCACAAACAAGATTTCGATTAGCAAGTTGAGATTCGACAGGTATTAGTATCATTACTGACCGATCCGAACTCGCGACATGAGAAGCTAACAAAGACATCACACCACGTAGCATTAGGTAGCCAACACGGCAATATGTCTGACCTTTGTTGTGTTCTGATCAAAAGTTGTCTTCAATGGCATTAAAACGATAAAAACGCTGCTGAAGGTTAATCCACAGGTTAATCCAATGTGTCCTTTTGAAATGATTTCTGATAATCCATCAGCAATAAACCTAGTTTTCAGATTTCAGAGCGTAAAATCTCTCATTTCTCAATGGTAACGTGTGTGTATGTGGGAATCCCCCTTCGATTCTATTGGCTCTAACGGTTCAAATGAGATGTCAATCATCAAAATCAACCAATGGGTTCCAGAGAAACGGCAAATACACCCATTTCCGCCCAAATGACCCCAGAAGTAGGTTTTCTTTTGCTAAATCTGTCTAAAAAGGTCAAATATCACTTGTTTTGCATCAATCTTGATACAGGGTACTTATTATATGCTGTAGTTTGGATTCATAAAGCTTTTAGTCTACTAACCCATCATCCAAGGTTAGTTTTCACTATAAGTACAAAATATCTTTGGGACGGACACTATAATTTACAGTTTTTTACCATGTTCAATCTGAATTTTCTTAAAAATAAAAAAACATCTATATTGATTCTGACTTTTCTACATCCAACTCACAGGTTTATCATTACTTTGAGATAAAAGATTATTAATTTAACCCTTTTAGAAGGGAAGATATGGTCATTTGTTCTGGGAATGTCATTTTCGAGCCTGAAACCTGAAAAACAGGCTTGGGGCTTAAGAGGATGATTTTAATCAGCTACGTATGGAATGTTAAGGTTTAGGTTAGCGTGTAAGCGAGTGGTAGCTACATCTGTGCTAACGATGCTAATCGTAGACTCCAAGTTAAAACCATAGATTGTATAAAGGTTCAAACGAAATAGACACATGTTAAGCGTTAAGTGGGATAATACTGTAGAACAAACGGCTTCTGTTTGAGGTTGGTAAAATAAGGTCATCCTTGTAACTTAGAGAGATATTTTATTATGTATGTAGGAATTGTATGCATCGCTAAGGTTAATTTAAATTGGCTATGCTCAAGTATGTAGACAAGCTAACGTCAAAGTAGTGTACGTATGTGAAATCAACCTCAACATAAGATGTGTGTACATTACAATTG
>NW_011334631.1:0-6335 GCF_000735185.1 Notothenia coriiceps
CTTATCACTGCATATAGTGCTTGGTAATGCTCCCTGTGAACTCTTTGCCGTTGTCTGACCTGAAACATCTTGCTCTCCCGTAGGGGGCAGTATCGGACCGAAGTCTCTCTGTTGCTTGCACTGTGTCACTTTGTTGTTCAGGAAATACACACACAGTGCACTGGAGCACGACAGAGCGTGCCTACAGCCCCCTCTAAGGGTCCTGCATGTGCACCAGCTCCAGAGCTGCTTTGGCTCTCACACCGGGCTCCTGGTAAACTTCCCTTCAGTGCACACATCACAAAGTGGAGGTGTGTTGACCTCACCCTCCCCCTCACCCCCACCCTCACCCTCCGACTCTCTTCTCTCCTCGGGGTCCAGGCAGCCTAGCAGACGGAGAGCAGGTCGCTCTAAAGGTGTCTCTTTAAGGTGCTCGTGCTGCTTCTTGCTGTGGACGGTTCTGTCCAACATGTTGCACAGAATGTGTTTATCTCTAATAAACTGAGATGTGAGAACACCCTCGCTCTGAAGTGGAATCTGTTTCTACAGCGCTCGGCTGGGAGGATTCTTCAAAACCCCACCTAACGTCTGTAGCTCCTGCATGCTGCACAACTCCACACGACCTCTTTCACCAGCTCTCCACTTTAAGTGCAGTATGTAGTATTTTCATATTTTGTTAGTTTGTTGTAATAGGGTTACCATTTCTAAATAGCTGCAACAACACTCCTGTTCTCATATTATTTTGTTACGTATTCCTCTTTCTGTGTCTTTGTATGGACCAAATCTACCAGTGTGTGTGTGTGTGTGTGTGTGTGTGTGTGTGCATTTACGTTTTACTTGCAATCTGAAAACATAATTAAAATACAAATGCACACACACACACACACACACACACACACACACACACACACACACACACACACACACACACACACACACACACACACACACACACTCTGATTTGTTGAAAAATGTGTGAAAAGATATTTTTTAGAAACTTTTATTTTGTATTAAAGCAAAGAGTAAACAGTTTCCTCTCGATAATAAATGACCATGAAAACAGCGTCAGTATATTTGACATTGTATTCTCTTTGTGTTAGAGGGGAAGCAGGTGGATAGAGATCAGCCTCAGGTACAGGCTCTGCTACGGGAGGACCCTCAGGTACAGGCTCTGCTACGGGAGGACCCTCAGGTACAGGCTCTGCTACGGGAGGACCCTCAGGTACGGAGGCTGGCGAGGCTCAAACTGAACCTCCGTGAACAAACAATGCTGAAATAAACGTTTATCTTTCAAAGTTTTTGGTTAAATTTCAGTCTGAGGTCAGAAGTCCAAGACCCCCTAAGCCACAGAAACATCCTAGAGGCCAAATGGTGGTACTGCAGCTTCTGTGACGTCAATTTGGCCCAAAAATACTACCTTTATTTTGATTATTCAAGTGTCTTTACACAAGTCTTTCTTCAGAAACTGCGCCCCCTGTGGTCACTGCGGGAACAACAAATACAGTTTATTTTTCAATGTTCCTGGTTAACCTTCAGTCTGAGGTCAGAAGCCCGATCCCCCCTAGCCACAGCAGGTCCGTAGCGTCCAAACAGCTTCTGGGACTAAATACTATCTTTAGTTTGCTTATTAAAGTGTCTTTACAAAATCCAAGCCATAGTAGATCCTAGTGGCCGAACGTGGTACTGCAGCTGCTGTGACGTCATTTTGTTTGTCTTTACACGAGTCCTTCAGTCCGCTCTGCTGTATCCAGTTCTTATTATACATCCATGGGAAAAGCGCTATAAAAAGCCCGGCGCAGGAGCGTCCGTGGGGGACAATGATACGGCGTCTGCGTTGGTTGTGCCGGTTCGATCCCGCTGCTTCTGGTGTATCTTGAGGTGTCGTTTGCGCTCGTCGCTGCGGGCGAAGCTGCGTCCGCATTCGCTGCATCTGAAGGGTTTCTCTCCGGTGTGCGTGCGCACGTGCGTGGTCATGTGATCGCTGCGGGAGAAGCTGCGGCTGCAGAAGCGGCAGCTGAACGGACGCTGACCCGTGTGGATACGCAGGTGACGCGTCAACTCGTCACTGCGCGAGAAACAGCGCTCGCAGCCGGCGGACGGGCAGGAAAACGGGCGATGTTTCGGCGAAGTCCTGCACTTCTTGTTGGCTTTCTGTGAGGAGAGGAGAAGGAAGGCAGGAAGTCAGAAGAGGCGTTTATTTACAGAAACTTTCAACACGAGGCCATGAGTAAGGCATTCAAAGGGCTTTGTTTACCGTGGGTATGGTCCACAGTACTCACTCTTACGTGTCCAACACGTGTAATGTGTAAAGTAAAGCGCTTTGAGCACTTGAAAAAGCGCACTAATAAAACAATGTAATATTTATTATTATTACAACAATTATGTTTTGTTACAGTAAATGTGTAATTCAACATGTATAGGTTCTACTTTCTGGTTTATTTCTAGTCTTTTAATTGTTATTGTGCAATGCCTTGACTTTTTGTTCTGCTGCAACGCAAACGTTTCCCACATTGGGATCAATAAAGTACTTCTTATCATCTTATCTGATCTTACCTGGACGCCGGGGTAGGAAAGGGGCGGGGCTTGTGATGGGAACACCAGCGAATCAGAGGGGGGCGTCATTGTGTACCTCGTTGTCGAATGGGAGAAGACAGAAGAGTCTCCTCCACAGCTGATTGGCTCAGGAGGCAACAGCGATGATGATGAGGATGATGATGATGATGATGATGATGACGAGGGTGAGGAGGAGGAGGAGTCACACTGACCAATCCGGTGATGAGGCTGAGCAGAGGCTCCGCCCACAAGCTGGCGGGCTCGAATGAGAAGCGCCCGCTGTACGAGGGGAGGAGCTCCAGGTCTGTCAGACAGTCTGAGAGGAGAAGGAGAGGGGTCAGTACTTAGGGCCTAATCGTGACGTCTGTAGAGTGGGAATTGTAGTCCTTTATAGTGGTATAAAGGACTACAATACCCATGGTGCCTCCTAAAGAGACTGAGATTAAACGTGTCTGAAAGACGCCGTCGTTAAAGTTATTCAAGCCTTCACAGAAAGAAAGACAGAAACAAAGAGCAAGTTATTCTTTTGAGTTTTGCCTCTTTTGTTTGACGTGCGTTGACGTGCGTTGACGTGCGTAAAGGCCTGTTCTCTTCGTGGAATGTGTGAAAGGTTTATTAAACGCACGTAACACGTATCAGCTCACCATCGCAGGCCGACAGGAAGGACGCTGCCACAGGTCTTACGTCTTATATACTGATATACTGATTAGGTGTATTATGGTCTGTGAAACACATGTTTAAGGACCAGTTGCTCAGTTTGAGATCATTTGCATTCGGACATTCTTTATAACTTTATTAAATAAACTTGTTTTTGAATCATAACATTTCCACCAGTCAGTAAACAGGAAGTCTGCTGTGATTGGCAGAAACCGGTCAGCTGACTGAGTCTTCATATTTAAACATTAATAAATACTGCATTTTATTGATCTGCTTATTAAACTAATATTCATATTTATTCTTTTTGCATTTTGACCCATCTTTCAAACTTATTATTATTTACACTTGTTGTTGTTGTTGTTGTTGTTGTTGTTGTTGTTTCTGAAAAACTCTAGTATAAGGATCATATATAAATATGCCTGTTTCTGACTAAAACACATAAATGTATATTATACATTTATGTGTTTCACTAAGAAAACTATGTAATTAGTTAAAGTGATGAACCCAAGAAAGCATCATTATAATATCGTTTAATTAGTATTATAGTTTTTTAAGTTGTTTGTTTACATTTTAACTGTTTGCGGGACTTTAAACTGCAGATTAATATCTAAATGCTAATAATCCCTGCATGTCTCTCTTTCCTTGCACACTTTCATGTGTAATGCATGATGAATGTAAAACAGCTCCATTCAGACTGTAATGTACATGTGTGCCAGTAAAAAGTTCTCATATTCCATGTACTTGTGTACAGACTATTCTTGCACTATTTCTATTTTTATTTTATTTACTTGCACATCTCAAACACTCTCTTGCACTATTTTATCTGTGTTATGTGTTGGTTAGGGTTAGGACATATGACTTCATCTCCATATCTCCACTGTAGCTGCTGAGCACATGGTGAGAGAGACTTATCTTGAATGTTTTATAGTAAATGTGATGCATGAGTCTCTCTCTCTCCTCACCTCCGTGCTCCCGGAGCTCCGCGCTCTGCTCCCCGGCTCCCTGAGCTACTGAAGCCGCCAGCAGTGAGCCTCCAGCGGCCGCGTTCTGCAGCAGCGAGTGGAGCTCCTCCAGCCGGGAGAGGTACCCCTCCAGCGGGGAGAGGGGCGACGGGAGGCCGGCCTCCGACAGCTGCAGGGCGGACAACATCCTCCGTGAGAGAGGGGGGTCCGATTCCGGACCGACGAAAAAGTAAACTCCTAACACGGAGAAGAGGCGCTATTCCCGGGTTGCTGCTGCTCGGAGTGCCGGAGAAATCCAAAGCTCCAGGAATTTTTGAAAAATTATTTTAAATGTTATTCAGACTAAGTGTGTGTGTGCATGTGTGTGTGTGTGTGTGTGTGTGTGTGTGTGTGTGTGTGTGTGTGTGTGTGTGTGTGTGTGTGTTGTGTGTGTATTTGTGTGTGTTGTGTAGCCTATGTGTGAAGCTCCAAGAATATTTGAAATAGCCATGAATTTTAAATGTTATTAAGAAGCATATTTGAAATAGAGTTTTAAATGTTATACAGACTAAGTGTCGGTGTGTGTAGGTTTTTGTGTAGGTCGGTGTCGGTGTGTGTCGGTGTGTATGTGTGTGTTTTCACGTGTTGAACTTATGCAGGAGGATTCCGTGGGTTTATAAAGACTCATGTTGAGTGACGTATACATCTCCAAACACGGTCCAAGCGGAAAGCCCATATTTGGTCACAGCGGGGAGTCTCTCTCTCCGGTGTTTCCCGGTGCTCCCGGTGGTCCCGGTGCTCCCGGTGTGTGGAACAGGAGACCCCCCGGAGAGAGGGCCTCCTCCCCAGCAGGACTGCAGTCGGTCACCGGGAGTAAATAGCAGACATGACCGGAAGCACGGAGACACGTGACAGCCCGGATCAGTTTGTTTTTTAAGGCTCGGTGTCACGTGGAGGTCGGACAGCGACGTCATCACTTCCTAAAGCCTTATTTGGGGGGTTTTCCGGTCAGCTGATCTGAGACCAGGAACTGTGCCGAAGTAGCCTATTAGTATTTACCTTTATACAGTTTATAGTCTGTATAGTCTGTGGTACTTTATATACAGTCTATACTTTTCTATATTTGGTAGCCTATATATATACAGTCTATATAGCTTACTATATAGTCTATAGTTCTTAATATATACTGTCTATAGTAGCCTGTAGTCTATAGTTCTTAATATATACTGTCTATATAGTAGCCTACTTGCCTTAATATATGCAGTAGTACTTAGGCCTACCTTTATATATTTCCCTTTATAGATAGTACTTGCCTTTATACTGTTTTACGGACAACCAGAGATTAAATGTAAGCTCATGCTTCTTTGTAACTCACATGTTAATTCCCTGCACTATAGTTGCTTTCCAGGCTTGGTTATTGCCTTCAATTTGAAAACAAAAAAACGTAATTTTACCAGCTTCTACAACCTTAACTCCTGATGGACCACTGGTTTAAAATCCAAAATACACACACACACCAAAGAGCGCTTCACTGACCCTAATCATGGTGGTTTAAAACATATTAAATAGTAGTTTCTATCGCTCTATATTTTTCAGATAAGACTTAAAGTGTTAAAAAACAAAAGCACCGCTGGAGGATGCGGGCATCGATCCCGCTACTTCTCGCATGCTAAGCGAGCGCTCTACCATTTGAGCTAATCCCCCGATGACGACATGGAAGATACAGTGGTGGAATTTATACCGCCTAACAGACTATTGCGTAAGAAGGATTGGATGTCAGTTGAATACGAAAACTATGTCGGAGACTTTACAGAACAAACTGCTGCTAAACTAAACCGGGAAGTTGACTAATTACTGGACAAACTGCTGCTAAACTAAACCGAGAGGCTGACTAATTAATGGGAAAACTGCTGTTAAACTAAACCGGGAAGCTGACTAATTACTGGACAAACTGCTGCTAAACTAAACCGAGAGGCTGACTAATTAATGGGAAAAACTGCTGTTAAATTAAACCGAGAGGCTGACTAATTAATGGAAAAACTGCTGCTAAACTAAACCGAGAGGCTGACTAATTAATGGAAAAACTGCCGTTAAATGAATCAGGAAATAAATACATAAATAAATAAATACAGGCATAAATACATTCAAGAATAAATAAATGCATAAATAAATATGGATATAAGTGAATAAATGAATGAATAAACA
>NW_011334632.1:0-2935 GCF_000735185.1 Notothenia coriiceps
TCACTGCATCGCAGGTATTATTGTGATTGGCTCTTGGGCCACCTGTCATCCTCTCATACTGACACTTGACACCACACATACACACGTAGGGAGAGCCGGGACGAAAGTAACAGAGCGATTTTATCCGAGCCCAAACAACTTTGACCGGCCAAATTACGTCAGAATTATCAGCATTCGATACTTAACAGACCTACTAAATATCAGGTTTAACTGTCAGGAGTAGTGTTGTCACGATACCAACATTTTGGTTTCGATACCAACCAAGTCAAGAATTCCGATTCTTTTTCGAAACGTATTAAATGTAATTATTGTGCTTTATTTCACACCAGAACCATAACTATAACACAAACTTTTAAACAATGAGAACAATAAATAAAATAAATGACAAGAATTTGTATTAAATAAAATTAAAAACATTTCTTACAGACAGGCCTCGTGGTGTCCGTCGGCTTGTCCCTCACTGTCAGAGGTATAGCTAAAATACATCAACATTTAGCTTCTGGCGTCTTTTTTGTCAACAAGCCGAGGCGCAGCAGCAGTTGCACTCCCACTTGCAGCCATGCTTCTCGTTTTCTCACATGCTCTGGCAGCTAGCGCATGCACGAGAGAGGGGAGGGACTTAGAGCGTGCTTGAGAGGGGCGGGACTGTAGGCACGGCTGCTGCAGTGCAGGGAGTGGAAGCAGAGCGCTGAACACACACGGCTCTTATTAAAACAGCGCTTTCTCACCGGAGTACTTTCCCCCGTCATTCTTAAAGTACCATACTAATGAAACGGAGGAATAGTAACGTTTTTAACGGCAGGGTATCGCGGTATACCTTTCAAGTATCGGTACACCGTGCAACACTAGTCAGGAGTCAGTGTCTCTCCCCCAAACTCACACATATAAAATTCGATATGAACTGAAGAGCCGCATGAAACTAGGCAAAGAGCCGCATGCGGCTCAAGAGCCGCGGGTTGGCCACCCCTGACCTACACCGTCCTGCGCACTGCCCTCTGTGACAATATGAGTTGAATACACACTATTGTCTGTTGTGGGGGGGTTGCATGTGAACATTTACCTGTAACTAATTGGGCTTGTTCTTTACAGATCAAGCAGTACCACGATCCAGCAAGCAGTGCAATTCTCGCCAGGTTTATGTGCCACGACACATCCACGGCTGATAGATTCTACACAAATATGCCAGGAATACAGGAGGCATTGCGCATCCGCACCATGTTCAGGGACTCAGTGGTTGCGGCGCATGAGGTGCAAATAAAAGAAGCAGCAGCAGCAGAAGCCAGAGGTTTACCATCATCAGATGGGGATACCTTCGAAGAGGGCTCAGGGGCTGAGAGCAGCATCAGCAGCAGCCTTGCACCCATCCCCTGCGACACCAGCAATCCCTCGTCTACGGGAGACAAGGATGAGTTACCTGATGGGTCGTTGGAGCGGGAGCGGGAGTGGAAACGGAAGGCAGAGACGGCATCGGTACCGGTTGACGACTCTGACTCAGAGGGGACTGAAGACAGTGAGCCAGACAGTGACAGTTCTGAGGAGGGGGCAGAAGCCATAGACTCAACCTGTTTGGCCAAGTGCACGCTCAAAATGAGTTCCCTAAATAAGACCCTGGGCCACCATTGATCTTGGGACTATGTATACTGTGTATACTCTATTTAATTTTGTTAACATTTAAATAAATATATTGTTATAATTAAATACTTGGTCCTTCTTGTAAAAAACACCAACACTTGCACACAAATTACATTTCAGTTGGTACCGGATGATGAGAGTGGAGACTCTGGAAAAAAACTCTGTTTCCTCCCACCCCCACCTTAAGGTTCCCAGGGGCAGCTAAAGTGCCACTTTCCATCAGCACCAGGGAGGCGCTCTCCTTGGTGCTGAAACCTGTGAGGAGTGCTCAAGTGTTGGCGGAGGAGGTGTAAGGCAAGAGGAGGTTGGAAAAAAGTGAAAGTGTGTGAACCTCCGGCCCAGAAGGGGTGGTGGTACCAATAAGAAGGCCGAATTTGGATGCTGAGGGGTGGGCATCAAAGCACCACAAAATCCACCCCCTTTTAGTATTACCAGGGGCATGAGGTTCTGGCGGGTGTGGATGGAGGGGTTTAGTCCGAGGGGGGATGCTTAAGTGCGGGTCCCAGGGCCCTCATGGTGCACATGGTTATGGATGTGTGATGGTGGTGGTGCCAATAAGAAGGCCAAATTTGGATGCTGAGGGGCGGGCATCAAAGCACAACAAAATCCACCCCCTTTCAGCATTACCAGGGGCAAGTGCACATGTTAGGGAGACATGCTGGAGGTCCTTAGTCCGTCCAGTGATGCACTCTTTCCCTATTTAAGACACTTTCTCTGACATTTGGAACACCTTTCCTGCCTTGTCAAGTGATTTATTGTAGCCTGCTTCATGTCCAATTAATGGACTTTAATTTGCCTTGTATATGTCCCTGTATTGTACAATGTTGTACAATACAGAAACATATACAATACAAAAGAATGGGTCTGAATTATTCTGTCTTCTTGGGAACCAGGAAGTACATGGAGTAAAGCCCATTTTCTCTATCCCGAGAGTGCACAACAGACCAGTGTTGTAGTCAAGTCACCAATTCACAAGTCCAAGTCACTCTCGAGTCACCACTCTTCGAGTCCGAGTCCAAGTCTGAGTCACCTAGGGAGAGTCGTAGTCGAGTCCAAGTCCAAGTCCGAGTCACCCAAGGAGCGTCCGAGTCGAGTCAGAGTCGAGTCATCATTACCTGTGTTCGAGCCCGAGCCCAAGTCTGAGTCACCTAAGGAGTGTCCGAGTCGAGTCCGAGTCATCATTACCTGTGTTCGAGTCTGAGTCCAAGTCTGAGTCACAAGTCTTCATGTATTAATCTTCGTGGATATATGTGTTGAAATGTGGTTGCTCTTCTACATTGCTTTTATCCTGTCATGTTATACT
>NW_011334633.1:0-1663 GCF_000735185.1 Notothenia coriiceps
TTTTATTAATTGATTGTTTTGTATCATAATGTATTTTTGTTGATTAATCGTGATATCATTAAATAAGTAAAGTGGATTAAATGTTCATTAATTCCCCCCTAAATGTAGGGCAGTAAACCTATAAAGAAGCAGAAAATAAAAGTTAAATGCTTTTAAATTGTCTCCTCCTCTTCCTCCCCTTTCCTTCTCCTCCCCTCTCCTCATCCTCCTCTTCCTCATCCTCCTCCTCCTGAATTACAGCACATTTGTGTATTTCTTGATATGTTTAAATAATCCTTGAAGTTTCCTGTAATCAGAAATAACATATTGCGTGGGATCTCCTTATAAAACAAAATGTCCGACAAAGATAAACAACAACTTTTATAATAATATCACTAACTTTCATTCAGCTTAGGTTGTGGTAACAATGTACACCAACACAAAAACATCGCGACCAACCGTCACATTAACGGTTTATAAAGCCGTTAAAAAAAGTTTTCTAGAACAATGAGGAAGTTTGTGCTAAGCTAACCGAGCCCTAGCTAGCATACACGGTTAAAGACATGTATAAACTAGATAGCATTTGAGGTAACGTTACAGCACCAGTAGTGTTACATATATTTATTATCTAGTGAGACTGAATCAAAGTATTGTATTGTGTTTATATGTTGAGGATTAAATCCCTTACCTTTAGTGCGCAGCAGTTATTTGCCAAAGTCAAAGTGAAAGGTAACATGACTCCAACCATAACAAGGAGATGTGACGTCAGTTGGAGGTTGGTTGGTTGGCACCTGGCCCCGCCAAACGAGTTTGACCAAATATCTAACAAGTGCAATCAAAGAGCCAACTAGTGTAGGCAACTGCCGTCTGATATCAAGGATATGGAATAAAAACTAAAATGGCTTCCCATACCCCTATGAGGATTATTTTTTTGCCGCACACTTTAAATAGAAAAATACTCTGAGCATGCGCAGTGTAGTTTTTACAGCACCCATAAACTTAGACAGTGAGAGAGGGGCTAGATCGGGGTTTGACCCACATCGCTCAAAACGGCTCAATAGACACTAATTAGAAGAACACAGACTGAAACAGCAATGTACAGACGAATTAGATGATTAAACATGATCTTAAAATATATTTTAAGATGTATTTTTTTTACATTTATTTGCATTTTTTGGGAATTATTATTTGAATTACTTTCTGCTGACACTAGGTGGGGCTGTGTCCACCTGCCCCTAATGACCAGTCGCCACTGGTTGCACTACATTGTAAAATGTCATTGTGATGTAAAATAGTTTGAAATAAAAAAGCATATTTATTCAAAAATAAGTGTTATACTGTAACACAACATAACCATTGATGTGTTAAGAGATTTTGGTATTACTATATCTTAAAAAATGAAGTTATTACATTTTTCTATGAGTATATATTTTCGGCGTTGAAGTTTGTAGACGGTCCCTAAGCACTCCTCTCTCCTCCAGCTGCAGATTGTGACCAATTCTTGATGTTTAGCTCGGATGACGGCGCGTATCGAACTGTTCTGATAAAAACGACTGTAGCTCGTTGTCTACCTTGCTATGATTGTAAAGTGATGTTGTTTGTATTTTTACAACGTTATGTTCATGAGTTATTGATCCGCGAAATTCGAATCTGTCAATAACTCAGCTCAGAGTATGCTTTGCGA
>NW_011334634.1:0-4363 GCF_000735185.1 Notothenia coriiceps
ACCAGTTAACATTTATTTATTTATGCATATTTTTAAATCTCTCCAGTTTTAAACGATATTTTTGGTTTACTGTCCTATAGTAGGCTATACATTGGAATGATTTCAAACCTGTTTTTATTTATCCTAATAATTATAAAGGTGTGCCTTGGAAATATTTGTTTACATAAATTGTGATCAATACGTTTGAGACCCACTGAGATAACTTAGACTAAAGTGAACTATCTAAGCCCTCAGAGTCCTTTACCTCACTGAGCCTCTCAGTCTGACAGGAGAGGACTCTCCCTCCACATTATTGTAGAAACAGCTTCTTATATCCGTTAGCGCAGCAGAAGCTAACAACAATCCCCGCCGGTACCGCGGTATCCCCTCTCTCTATCTCTCTCACTTTGGCTGTGAGCTGCGGGCGCCTGATAAACCAACATCCCCCATTTCATCACTACAACGTCCATCTTACAGCGCAAATGGAAAATGTAACCGGGGTGAAAAGGGTGTTATCTTTACTTAATTATGAATGTTGTTACATCAAGGCTGAAAATTCGTGTTTTTTGTATTATATCTTGTAGAAGTGCAGATCCCCTGTCCTCCACCAGGGGGTGCTGCAGCACCCTCAGCACCCCTACTTCCCACGGCGCTGCTCACAGATCACATGACCCAATTTAGATCAATGACAGGAAGTTGGAGTGATATTTGGAATGGAGCCAATGGGGAAGAAAGTCATAAAAACGTGTGAAATAGAGAATGAAATACAAAGAAATTACCTTACTGTTGTTCCGTCATGCTTGGCCATGCGTTACGTGCAACATCATAAACTTAACAACGGAGCATGCAGCTAATGAGAGGAGCACTGTGGACCTCATTTATACCAGATGAAAAAGCTATTTAATTTATATTGGGCAGAAAGGTTTTTATTTGCCCCGATAATAAAGCTGCACTCTATTTTTTTAATTACACTTCGTTTCACAAGTTATAGCACACCTTTAGGCAATTATTGGCTGAAAATCAACATCCTACATGATACTAAATGTGTTTGCTCTCATTCATTAATAAGCCTCAGCAGCTCATTGACTACAGAGCTGAAAAACACTGCTAGGAAACACACTGAAGCCTGAGCGCTGCAAAGAAGGACGAGGTGAGTTCATCACACGATGTACCAGCATGCAACATTCTCTGAGGGCATGCAAGACACAGACACAGAGAGTACTGACCATCTCTGACGCTGCAGGTGGAAAAGACAAGAGATGCATTCACTTGTTAATAGTAAAGAAGAAGACTGAAGGAAAAATGAAAATAAGAGTACAACACTGCCTCCTAGTGGCCGAGCCCTGCTGTATCTCATACAGATTTTGAGTAAAAGTAGAAGTACAAGAGTGTAGGAATACTCTGTTAAAAGTAAAAGTCCAGCATTCAAAATTTTACTCAAGTAGAAATACAAAAGTATTACCGTGAAAATATACTATAAGTAGTCATTGTGCAGATTGGTCAATTTCAGAATAATATATATGATTATATTATATGGTTTTATAATGATTGATCATGAAAGTGTTCTCAAAGCTGGTAAAGGTGCAGCTAGTTTGAATGACTTTGTATACTGCAGGGTACCTTGTGAATTTACTCCAGGTGGAACTAAAGTCTGATTTAACACTTGATTATATTTCACATCATTCATCCACATCTGTAAAGTAACTAAAGGGATTAAATACATGTAGGGGAGTAGAAGAACAAAACATTGAAATACTCAAGTGAAGAATAAGTACATCAAAATTGTACCCCGAAATTGCTATTTAAAAAAAAAGAAAATCAATACTTCCACTTCATTTTTGTTGTTTGCGTTTTATAGTCTAATAACCCCTACTTTAGTGTTTTTTGAGTGACAAACATACTTTCTGGAGAGTGCGATAACTCTGGGTATGTTGAGAACTGGATAATACTGCAAACAATTACAATTTCATTAAGAAAAACTGATAGAAAATACAGAATTAAAAACAGTTAATGTGGGTCTAAGAGAGTAGAATGTAAACTCAGCAGACATCTTAAACCAGAACAATATGATGAGTATCCGATCTCTGCATACATGTACTATTCAGGCAGTGTGTGGTGAGGGGCAGTTGATTCTTAGAAGTAGAACTTAAAAATGAACATGTGTAGAAATAGTATTCATGTAATTAAACAGCTGCTAATTAACAACTTGTTTTTTCATGTTCAGTTCATTAAAATCAGTTTATTTTGGCTTAATAAGCAATCTGAGTCCCCCCCTTTTCAAGAGCCCAGTGACTTTAATTCATACTTCCAGACAAGTGTGGGATCTTTTTTTCTGAGCAGTGAATAAAACTCAGCTCATTGATTTCCTCATCACACTGTCACATGAAAATGTTCCGCTGTTATATTAAAACATCTTCATTTGTTTTCACTGCGTTAAGACGCATAAAGGATCCTAATAACACATTAAGTGATGCATAAAATACTATTTATGAATGCATTTGTAAATGAACGTGTGACTGGGTTTAGTCCCTGATAAATATAAATATAGTATAGCTTTTTGAGCAGTATTAGGTCAAACTTGATCTATTTGAACACAATTAACTTTAATACACAGTGTGCTGGAGCCTTCTTAAAGTCTATAGACGGCCCACCACGGAGGCCTCTCCCATGATCCTTAGCGGCTGTCTCCTATAAGTAAAGCTGACAGTGATAATCTCACCTGCATCTCGTCCAGCTTGGACTGGATGTCTGGAGGGAAGTCAGCGGAGCCGCAGGTGAACGGATCAAACGGCTCGGCACCAAACAGATCCTTCCCTGCACACACACATAAACATCACACACCACACACGCACACAGACACACACAAACACATACCCCCCCACACACACACACACACAGAAACACACAAATACAGAAACATCACACACTGAAAACTGCTTCTAGACAATGATAAATAATGTCTTATCTGTGCTAAGCAACAGAAAGTATGGAATTAAAATCATGTTTAAAGGGGACCTACCATGCAAAATGCATTTTTGTACGTCTTTTATACATGAATATGTGTCCCCGGTGTTCCAGGGAACTCACCAAGTGTCAGAAAACACAACCCTCTCTATTTTCCTCCATACCCAAATCTCTTAAAAAGGGGCTGCAACGGATCTGATACAGACGGATCCAGATTTGAACACTTCTCTGACGTCACAGAAGTGGCGCTACGGCTATTGGGCCAACTCCACCAATCAGGAGGAGACAGCCACGGACATTGCCGTTCGAAAGCGCTGGAGACGCTGTAGTACATATGCCAGGCCTGTAGATGGTGCTGTTCTCACAGAATCAGCCCATGAAAAGACAGTGTTAAATTGAGCGAAATGAGGAATGGCTAAAATGCATGATCTGTTTGTTATTTTGAAAATTAAAAAGTATAAATAATCCTTATATAGGTATGGTCCTACACTATATTATTCAAATATAGCATGATAGGTCCACTTTAAGTTAGAAATATAAATATAACCATTAATAAGAACAGGGATAATTAAGATTGTAAAGAGTAAAATCGAGCACTTACAAGGTACTTAAACCACAAATAACCTGACTTCTGGAATTCTTTATCACATGTACATTAGTACTTCATCAGACAGCTGCTCTGTGAGTGTATAGATCGGAGTTTTCAAATATCTCACCAATCTTTAGTTTAGACTGATCAACTTTGGACTTTGGTTAGCGCCCACAAAAAGCCATTCAAAGTGAAAATAGACGTGCATCAACACAACAGTGCAACACTTTGGGATGACTGTGTCAAAAACCATGCCTGTCTGTGCCATCACGTTTCCTGTGATAGATGTTAGGATGTGTGTGTATGAAGTTAAACATGGTGTACGTTTCTCCTTATTTACGGTACAGGGGCCCGGAGTGGCCGAAAAGGTGTGGCCCCGTTTAAAAGAAGACATCTCTACGTGTGTCGTCCAGTGCAAACTTTTGAAAAATAAAGTTTATAGAAATGCTTTATAACTATGTTCATATTTACAGTGTGTTTTGATCATGATTATTAATGTGACAGAGTTTTTTTTATTTATTTCACATTTGTTAGATTCTTGTTCTTGTCCAGACAATTAAAAAATGTCAGGAAGTAGGTTCCAATTAAAGTAGATTTTTTTTCAGTTAATGAAAACATACCAGTTCAAAAATAAGAATTTTCCAGAAGTTTCTATTCCTTGTAAAACCTTAAACCAAACATTTAGGGTATTTTTAGGGCTGCAATCCTTCAATGTGAAAAACAAATCTCTCAGTAGCCTAAGAACTCATCTGAAACCTGTAAATCTACTGATCATGGAGGTACTACTCACTTATATCAGGTGGTAACGTGGTGGGGGGTGGGGGTGGGCAG
>NW_011334635.1:0-31095 GCF_000735185.1 Notothenia coriiceps
TGATAAAGGTTTAAGGCTGCAGTCGAATAGTCCATTTAGCTTAGGAACCTTCCTAACCGAGTGAAATGACCCGGAAGTCCCTCAGTGGCAGCCATGATAAGTGCCGTTCAAATTCTCTAGAATGATAGGAAAGGAGGTTTCAAACTTCCTTTATAACCTCCTTTAGCTTAGGAACGACTGGACCTCCCTAACCGAACGGAGAGGAGAAAATGCTGCCCCACAATGCCTTGCAGCCGCAGCATTTGACGTCACACAACAGTCGGCCGTTCACGGACACAAACGATTATGACGGAGAAATTATATCATGAAAGTTACGGTGCTTATTAAGCATTTTAAAACGTATGTGGTAAGTTGCCAAAGTGCTTTGTTTTTAACGTTCATCAGTATTATAATCAAAAAGAGAAATATGAACGTTAGTTTTTACTGAAATGATCAAATAAAGTCAACATTTCACTGAGCTGTGTGGGGTTTGTTCAACTTTTAAAAGATGTTTGAATGGTGATATACACAGTGATAGGTGTGAAAGACTAACGTTTATAATAAATACATTTGTATTGATTTTAAGATCTTTTCATAGTTCATCCAATCATACGTATTGGGATCATTTGTATTAATGTGGACCGGAGGGAGAGGGTGATGAGCATAAGTTTCACTTTTTTATTTCAATTACAACTTTGGTAATGAAGAATATGTTTCTCTGTTGTTCATAAAGCATAAAGCAACAGCATCAGAGCACGGTCCAGTCTCTAGATGAGTCCGTCGTTCTTATTATACATCCATGTTGCAGTTCGCTGTATAGAAAACTGTAGTTTCCATAGTTTCCCCACAGCAGCAGACGCACACAATGACGTCCGCTGGCGCATCATAAACACGTTGGATAGTGAAAGTGCAGTCGGATTCTCTAAAGTACCGCAGTCTCTTCTCCTAAATCCTTTTGAATTCTCCTATCCACTAGCCCTTAACCCCGTGACGTTTCACTCAGAGGTCAAGGAATAGGAGATAGGGTTAGAACTTTGGAGCTGATTTTTAAACTATCCGAACGCAACCTCAATCTCTGTCGGTTTCTTCTCAAGAACCATGGGAAATATTAGCAGTTTTACAAGTTGAGAGACTGCCGATATCTCTCTGCATAGAATAACTTGCATGAACAATTAGAAGTCCATGGGAGAGTGTGTTTGATTTACTAACAAAGAACTGGGAGAACTGATAAAACACGGCGGGAATGTAGGATTTTAGTAAAGGCCTATTACATATAAGGGAGTTACTACAAGGTATTGCTGTCTGATTGAATGAACATATTTATACTATAACGTAAACAAAAAACTATTTAAATTAAAGCTTTATTTATCACTTGTTGGCCAGTAGGGGGCAAATGACCTTTCAAACAAGCTGACAGCTCCACAGCACAATATTATCTCTATATGAAGTTGTCAGGGTATAATACACAGCAGTCATGGAGCAGCATCTCTGCCTTTATTTTAAAAACCGAAATAAGTAGTGGGGATGAACACTGAACTTTACAAAACATGTGCTGTGGGCCAAGTGGTAGTTTGTTTAAAGGTCTGGGTAAAGATGCCACGATTACTCTCTGTTTGAATATGACCACAGGCATTGTACACATGTGGTCATTTAGCAAGAAAACTCAATGGCAGATTGACGTTCATTTGAGAACTGTTTCTCTGCACCTTGTAATACACTCCTGAATATGATATTTTGGAGATAATCAATATGGCTTTTTGAAATGTTCGTTGTTGAAAGACATACGTAATCTTAGACAAATGTTAAACAAAACATCTTTACTTTTCCAAAGGTTTGTAGTCTTTTTAAGTCTTAACACAAGCATGTTGTTAACTTTTTAATCAGTTGCCAATCTGCTGGTTTTCTTCCAGTCTTGCATGTCACGTGACCTCCAAACCACATTTTTCCCGTTACATCCTCCTCTACAGTAAGGCCCCTGTAACTGTGTTCACTGCCTTTAGCACCCAAACATATTTCTCATGACCACGTCCTTTTGTTTTCCTTTGACAAAGCACTTAAGTGTTCAACGACAAAGTAAACATACCTTTTACTTTAACTTGCTTATAATTTGTGCATTTGGGTTCATTTCTTCCTTGAGCCCTATATGTGTGTCTGGGGGTCAGAATAATCATTCATTATCTCTACACTGGAAATGAAGCAAAACTTTTGTAAAACACATTTATTGAAAAATATGGTGTCAAAAGAAACATGGTTCGGGTAACTCTAGACTACACAGACCTTGTTGTAGCCTGAGCTGAAACTTGGAGTAATGTTTTGCTCAGTCTAGCACAGGCAGGAACAAATTGATCTGAACCATCAAAAACTCTTTAACATGCTGACTTCATTAGGTTTAATCAGAAATTAAAGCATTCACTTTTTCAAACTTTACAAGTTTAGTGACAGGTCATTTGTTTGTCTTCTGTCAGCACTCTTCCGGTGATCTGGAAATCCAGCGCGCTCCAGTTGAGCACATTCCCCGGAGTGAAGTTTAGTTCATCCACGTACTTCTGGATCTCACAGGCGGAGAGGGTGTAGTCCCACATGTGGACATCAGACATCATGCCAACAAAAGACTGCTTTAAATCAAACCCCCCACCATGGGAATCCTGCTCCTGCAAATTATAGAGGTTTGAGAGACAGTCGATTAAAGCTAAATTGTACAATATTTCAGTTGAACTCTATAGACTAGAGAACCACAACAAGTCAAACATTAGGATATACAGTATTAGTTTAAAGAAAATTAACCGTACCTGTCCTAAAATAGTTATTGTGCTTCCACTGATTGCTCCACTGGTGACAAATGTCCTACTGGAAGGTCGTCCATCACACCATACCTGCACTAGTCCAGTCACAGAGTCCCATGTGGAACAAATGGAGTGCCACATGCCTAGCTTGTAATCACACCCTCCATATTCTTTCTTTGTATCCTTGATATGAGGCTCCATCTCCTTGTTTGTAGAATCCCAGAAAACCAGGAAGGCATTGGAATTAGTCCGTGTTGCCATAGAGAAAAGGATGTGGTCTCTTTTGAGGTCTGTGAAGGACCTGTGGGCATTACATGGACATCAGAATCAGAAACGGGTTTATTGCCAGGTAGGTTCACGCATACGAGGAATTTGACTTGATGTCATGGTGCATACATAAAATATAAAACAAAACATCTCCATATCAAACAAAAAGTCTAATATAAAACAAACAATATTTAAGGACACTGCAATAAAATATAGTTAGATGGCAATAAAATAAAGCAGTAATTTACAGCGAAATGCATCATATATTTCACAATCAAAGACTCAGTGGATTGTTTTATGCAATGCATTTTGCGAATTCACTGTTACCTGTGACAGACGGTTGCAGCGTTAAAGCTCACAGTTGATGTTGTCAGCGTCACACGAGCCGTGTTGGTTTGTTGTGGGAAGGTAAACATTTTACCTGAAAGATCTGAACAGAGGGAGTAAACTTAGAATTACTTGTTTTTTGTATCTTTTCCAGCAAGAAGTTAAAGATATAAGTTGACTAAGTACATTATCAGTTTAAATACTTTAATACATAAATTGTTCTCACCATAACATTGGATGAATTTAATAAATATTTGACCCTACAATAAATCAGGACGATTGCATCATAAAAAAATTAGGCAACTTTGAGAAAGTACATTTTAGATGCTTGAAAACTTAGGAAAAAACTATACAAAGAGAGCCACTACTAATGGTACGTTAAAGATTATAAACACATTCTGCATTCATATGTGAAATCGCCAACTGACAGTAGGACGCCAGCTTCGGACATTAATGGTTCATAAAAGCCTTTTTGAAACTCCACTTAGCTTTTTGGTTTGCTTATTGTCTCATCCAGTTTCTATTTCTGTTTCACTCGCTTATATAAGATAAATGGAGTAATTAGTTCCTGATTGAAAGTCAGTTGTGAAATCATAATACCATTGTATTTATATGAAAACATAATACTGTGATAGTTACTGTTCTGTTGGTGTGTTAAAGGTAAATGGCCACAGAGTGCTACAAACTCCTATATTGACTTTTGGCATTCCATCTTTTAAATGAAGATTATGTTTTACCTTGAGGACTCGCAGCACATGATGCCAGCATCAGCAACACCAGCAAACACATCATCTAATTAAAAGACAACATGAAAAAACACATTGTTTTTTGTTCCTAATAAAAGGGCAATTTTGAGTTGATAGTGTCTTCCAGAAACGACCAAGTATTTCCATCTGGATTACCTTGGATTGCTCACACAAACAAAGTTGGAGAAGGTTATCGAAAAAAAAGTTTACATGTAATAGAAAATGTAAATTCTTATGCCAATCTTACCTTTAAATCTGTGTCTTGATGTTGTGTTCAGCTTGAGTACGATTCTGAGTTTTGTGCACTGACTTTTGTGCACTTCCCCATTTATGTCTCTGTATCTGTGTTTCCTTCCTTAATCTACTTCTGCTTTTTTTGGCCTGAGTATCTTGTAATGTAAAAAGGCGTTATCCCATAAAAAGTGCTTTTCGCTGAATCAACAGAATTTAAAGTTTTCATGTTGAAATAGTTATAATGTGAATGCACATTATCATCTATAAACCCAAAATATATATACCCAAAATATATATACCTATTATTATATATATATATTATACCTATTTTACATCTTATAGAGTTTTACACAAGACGGATCCTTTCTAGCCATAACCAGGATTGAGGAGGAGTATTTACCAGGGAGGGGGTGAGGTAATCAGGTAAACGGAGTGATACGAAGCAAGACGAAAAGAGACGAAGAGGGACGGCGGGAACCAAAGAGAGGCGGCGGGAAATGGAGAGAGACGAAGATATACGAAGGCAGGCGGCGGGAGACGAAGAGAGACGGCGGGAGACTGCGATTGAAGTAAAGTGACAGACAAACATTGAGAATTTAGATATAGTTGGATAGATTTAGAGTTTTGAAGATTCAACTATAATGAAGAGAATAGTGATGTGTCGGTCGCGAACGAGCCGATTCTTTTGAACGGCTCTTTGATATGAACGAGGGGAACCGAGTCGTACTTGGTGAGAGCCGTTCTTGTTATCGTTCAATCGTTGGTCCGCACTCACTGCCTGCCAAAATCCACTAGCCTTTTAAAAAGCTTGATTTTGTTCCCCAAAACGTATTCTGTGAAGACCCGCCCCTACTCTGACTGTATCTATCTTCGACACGGAAACCCTGTCTGCTCCTCACAGCAGCTCCTCGCGAGCAGTTGCACGTCGCTTGACCAATCAGAGCACACTGGGCTCACAGGGGGGGGGCGAGCTCCAACAATCCATTTAGGACAGAGAGTGAACACCAGGTTTCAGCACGAGGAGTGAGATGGGGTGGGTCTTAACGGAATACGCGAGAGAGAGAAGTCATAACAAGTGGTACAGGACAGGTAGACAACGTGTTTTTCGGATGGAAAATGAGCCAAACGCGAAAACGCAGTTGGATGCTGGAGGCTACATTCAAAATACATTCACTGACATGAATATGGCGCCACCCTTTGTCATGTTTACAATGCAGATTATTGACATTAGGTCTGGCAATACAGTCAATCATTATCCTGGTGATTATTTCGCAGATAAACCTAGTAACCCCGCCCCATTTAAAAAAACGGCTCTTTTGAACGACTCTTTTGAACGGCTCTTTGAAAGGAACGAGGCCATAGATCCGGGCTCCTTCAAAGAGCCCATAAATCCCATCACTAGAAGAGAACTCTGAACGTGACGTCAAGCTATAAGCTTGTTTTTTGACATGGAGGAGGAGGAGCCTTTGATGTTGCCCTCTGTGTCGTATTTGACAAACTGCTTTGAAGCGTGGCACAGATAAAGACAGAAAAAACTGATTTTTGTACATAATGTTTATATATATATATATTTGTATTATATTTATAATAACACTTTTGCCTTATCAGAATGAAATCCCATGTACATTATTTAAGCTTTTAAATGTTTTGTTGTGCCTACTGTGTTACTGTTGACAGAATTTGAGAAATGAGGGAAAAAAGCCTATGGATACACCTGTTATTTGTTCATAAGATTTGTATATAGGTTCATGCTACCTCAATCAAACTTTCACATTATCATAGTGACATCCCATGTATATATTTCCAGCTTTCAAATGGTTTCGTTGTGTATGTTTGTGTTACCTATATGAAAAATAATATCATTTTCAAAATCTGTTTTTACGTTTTTTTGTGATTTTGGGTCCAAAATGTTCATATAGTATCTCAAAATGAAAGAAATAACTATCAGGTTATATAGGTGAGGTTGTCCTTAAAAAAAATGCCAAACATTGACATGCCAAACATTTCTTAATGGGGTTTAGTAAGACAAATCAAAAGTATGCAAAAACGGCCAAATTAGCCCAGGACTCCAAAGGGTTAAAGCAGACTGAAGGTTGCGGCAGATGTGAGATGGAGTATTTCTATACCTGGGTGGAAACCGTGAGTGAAGCCATTGATAAGAAAGTAAAAACTGTTTATCAGGATGATTTTGTAATGCAGTAGCTAGGTCATTTACCTTAATGGGTGTGCTGAGGTACCGTTCGAGCTAATCTGCTGGTCTGGTTGGGTTGTGGGGGCAGGTGCTCCTGGCATGAGCGCCGCCACAGAAATAGCAGAAATGAATTAGCTAGCAATATGTCTTACCTCTGTTGTTGTCTGATCAAAAGTTGTCTTCAATGGCATTACCACGATAAAAACGCTGCTGAAGGTTAATCCAATGTGTCTGTGTCACTTTGAAATTATTTCTGATAAGCCATCAGCAATAAACCTAGTTTTAAGTTTTCAGATTTCAGAGCATAGCCCCCACTTCTCAATGGTAACGTTGGTGTGTATGTGGAAATTCCCCTTCAATTCTATTGGCTCTAACGGTTAAAAAGAGATGTCCATCAAAATCGACCAATGGGTTCCAGAGAAACGGCAAAAGCGCCTATTTCCACTCAAATGACCTAGTACCTTTTAGTCTACTAACCCATCATCCAAGGGTAGTTTTCACTATAAGTAAAACATAATTATAATTAACTATAAGTAAAACATAATTTTTGGACGGACACTATAATTTACAGTTTTTTACTATGTTCAATCTGAATTTTCTTTAAAATAAAAAACTTCTATATTTATCATTACTTTGAGAACAAATATTATTAATTTTCCCCTTTTAGAAGTGTAGTTATGGTCATTTGTTCTGGAAATGTCATTTTCGAGCCTGAGCCCTGAAAAACAGGCTTGGGGCTTAACAGGTTAACTTCTTCATATGTCTAATATTATAGTTGACTTTTCATTCAGGAAGTATGACGCGCTGCGCTGTCAGTACTTTTGTCCATGTTTTATTGGTCGAATGCTCCAAATACCACCCCTTTCATGTGAACGCGCAGTCGCGCACCTAACTACAGTAGATAGGCAACGGCTGGCTTGAGCGATCCACTTGATAACCCGCGTCGTAGGACCGCTTAGCGAGAGCGCGTGTGTTTTGGATTAGGCCAACCAGCTAACTCAAACATATCCAGGTTAGGTTGAACCGGCTTCGTAGTACAGGCCTCTGGTGCAGTCACAGCAAACCACACACAGCAAACGGGTCGCTCACGCGTGCTCCCCCGGTGCTTTTCACCACAACAAACCGTGAGGGTGACTAGCACCCCCCATTGACCGGCAATCAGCTCGACTAAAATAAAAACAAACTGAAACAAGGTTAAAAAAAATGATCTCAGTTGGTTAAGTACTGATAAACAGGAAAAGTATAAGTGTAAGACAAATGCAAAACTAATAAAAATACAAAATCAACCAAAACATAGTAAACAAACAAAACTAAGCAAAACAAAATGTGTTAACGGCATAAACAAAAATAACTAAGTCAAGAGAACAAAACAGCAGCAGGTGAACCTAAAAGCAATAGTTAAATGAAGGTTACAAATGGCTCTCCATGTGGCATACAAACAATTCAGGTTCTGCCTCACCACAGGAAGAGGTTTTAGAACCTTGCTGAGCTTCAGGAATCTGCAAGGAAGCAGCAAGTAAGCATAAAATACTAGAAGAAACGAGACAAAGTATCCTACATTTCAGTTATGCAGCCTACCTGTACCACGACCATGAAAGGAGAGCCAAGGGACCCAGGTGCCTTTTATACCCTGCTCTAATGAGGGGGGTGTTTGGGGGAGGAGTCAGGCCTTGAGTTGCCTTCAGGAGCACTACTCACTACAGTGGCGTGCCTGAAGATTAGGGAGACATTTTCAGCACGGTGTGTAAGCAGAGAGAAAAGAAAGTGGTTTCTGCTGAGGTCTGTAATGGACCCGTAGGCATTGAAAATATATGATCATGCTGCCCTTTCACAATTGGAGACTCTGTTGGTTCTGTCATTAATTTTAAACTATGAACTCTACCTGAGACAGACAATTAAAACACTGAAATCCTGTCTTGAGGTATTCAGTTTTACATGTTGGTTTGTTGTGGGAAGGTCAATGTTTTATCTGACAAATCTAAAGATAAGAGTGAAAGATGCATTTGAGATCAGACTTGTATATCATTTATTACAAAATTATGTTATTTTTTTTATGTTGGTGAAAGACCTATACATTTTTTGGGATCACATCTTTATTTATTACAATCAATGGGCTGCAAGTTATTTGCTGGAAAATAAATGTGAGAGATGAGAAAAAACTGACATGGGTGTGCATCTCAAAGTGAAACATCTAAAACATCTACTTTTTTTAAAATATAGATCTTATCACTGATAGAAAAACGAGGTAGAAGCCTGTAAGCCTGGTCCTGCATGTGTTGAATTCGACATGTGGAAGATGTCTCCTACTGTATGTATCCCTCTGGAGAGATCTAAACAGCTTTGACTGTAGATGCTTTATCACCAAAGTGCCACAACAACCTTTTGTGAGACTGTTACTGATTAAAGCCTAAAACAAGTGTGATATAAGATATTGCCCCAAATTACGTATATAATGACCTACGTTTGCAATAATGTTCTATCATGGTATAACTTTGCACCTTGATTATTGAAAAATGTTTACTCGTCAAATTCATGAAGAGTAAACCACTGTAAAATCCAATAGCAGCCGGGTTCTGTGAAGGCATTTCATTTAGTGGGAAAGCACTTTAAAATAAGATTTAGAACATGTATCATTATCATTAACTTCTCCAATTTCAATTGTTTTTATATGGGGAATAAACAGAATTAAAAAAATATATTTTGCTAAACGAATCTTTTCTTCTTTCCCTTTTTTTCCTCCCGTCTTTCTGCATCACAGATGTATGTTTGTGTCTGTGCCCTGTGTTAATAAAGCAATAATCCTGAATGTGACAACATACTCAATATTGGTGCACGCCCCCTTTACCGATTTTATAGATCGATGCTTGATCATGTGTATCTAAAAACTGCCAGCCCTCAGTTCTCTGCTCTCTTCTCTCCTTTCATGATCAACTCAAATAAATCAATGTACCACACCATCAAAGGCCTATCTGTACTGTAACATCTTCATATTGTATCCAGAGGACTTCAGAGATGGAGGAGTCTGCACGCTCCTCTCTCCACTGATGTGATGAGATCCTGTAGTGACTGGGGAGAAGCCTGCAGCTCAAAGCGAATGTTTCCTGGAGAACAGCATCAGATCAGCCGGAGGGACGAACCCTGGAGGGATCAGACCAAGACGACTAGACAGAGCACACTCGAGTCAGCAGGGAAAAACCCTCAGAGTTTGAGTGAGCTTTCAGACAGAATGAGGTTATTGAGGTATAACATACAGAGACATGTATATTGTATATTGTATGACTCCATGTAATACTGTGTACCATATTGTTTGTATAAGTAGCTGCGACTACTACTGTGTTCATTCTGTAGCGCTGTAGCACATGATTGGGATGTCACTACCTGGGGTATATGACAGTTGGAGTCACGCCCCTTCTTGTTCAGTCCTCAAGTGTCTTGACCAGAGTGTGCATCTAATAAATAACGCCGAGATGAATGGCTAAACTTGAACTGCTGACAATAGTCACCTTTCTGCTGCAGAGAGACAAAAGGTACAAGTCTAAATATGCTAACAGGTTATGTTATGGTACATACAGGAGGGAGAAAGAGAGAAAAACAACGTTGTTGGGTTACACAGTTTATTAAAATGTGGTTACAGTTGACATATAGAAACATTAATACAAAATAACAATAGATCCAACAATTGAAATATACAAAGTAAATCCGATATACATAACCGGCCAAAAACTAGATGAAGGTTGATAGAACGTACTGTATGAAGTAAAGTGAAACGTGTTGCTGCTAATGTAAGGGTAATAAACAACAAAGTTGGACCCTTTCCCTGTACACGGGTATCAGAAAAACATTTAACTCTCTGTTGCAAGGCTGCTTTTATGTTTCTGTCTGTGATTCTCTAGTGTTCAACGTATTTGTTTAACTAATGAAAGCCTTCAGTGCTATTGAGAAACTATGTGAACAATTGGAGCAATTTCAAGATGATCACATCAAGAGAGACTGAAAGGAGTTTCATAAGCAGAACAATAGTTTCAATTGTACAGGCTTGGATCCATAACCTCCAGAACAATGTGCCAGGGTTACCTAATGATAACGCTTTGAAAGGCATTTCACTGTGATCTCTGTGTTTTTCTCAATTCAAATTGTTTTGCGTCTGTTATTGTGATGATCTCTACGTTAGCAGAGCTTTCTCACTGCCGTCTTCTGGATCCGTTCTCTCCCAGCCCTGTCGAATGCGTGTGAGGCTGCGGTCCACGCAGGGTAGGAGGAGCAGCAGCTTGAGCACAATCAACACAGAGGGCACCACCAGAGATAGGAGGTAGCCCGGAGGAGTGAACCATTTGTACGTATTGGGATGAAGGAACCTGTCCCAGCCGTACAGGTAAGTGTGAAAAGTACAGAAGAACACCGTCAGGTATCCCAGCTTAGACTAGAAGAGAGAGAAAACTGTTAGATAATCGCAGATTCACATATTTACAATATAAACATAGAAGTCATTATAGTGTAATAGGCTCTAATCATTACAAAGACAAGCTTTTGACATACAAATCTGCTTTGAGCATAAGTGTTACGTAAATTGATATAATTCAACCATTGTAGAAGGTGCATTACAGGCACGTAGATTCAGTCCACACAAATGATCTGAACCTAAGGACTGTGGGGACGGATGATGTATGCCTCCCAAATTACATTTGATGAATAACTTAACATTTAAAGCACTGTTCTAATTTGGGTTGGAGTAAAGGGAGGGTTGTGGAATGAGAAAATTAGCTTGGCATGACCCAGTTACATTTATGAATGCGATTGCTTCTTATAGTTTGGCTGATTTAATTTTTGATTGGTCAAAGTGGAAGAAGAGGTAAACTTCAAAAGAAAAACCTAAGGAATGATGGAAAATCTAAGGTACATGAGGTGATATTGTTGCGGATATTTTTTCTGCCTTTTTTCACAAACTTTAAAAGTCAAGTAGGTTTTCTGCACATGTACACACATTCACACCTATGTGTACTTCCAGTGGGCAAATTGTGCGGATACACACACAGCCTATTTAATATTATGAACATGTATCTCTGTGTTAACTGAATCATCAATCTGGTTGTCATTTGCAGCTTTTCAAGGGCACAGTGTAGAGGTGAGACAATCAGTTGTCTCAAATTATGTTTCCCAATGAGCTTGTTTGGTAATTTTATCAGGAGCTGATTCATGAAATATCATCAAAATGGCTATAATAACCCACAAAGTGCTTGTTTTTCCTTCATTCAATATTACTTTATGTGGACTGAGAGTGCATGTGAAATTTCTTGGCTACAAAGGGTGAGAAGGGTGTGAAGTTTTTTAAATTAAAATATTAGTGTAACATTTACGTGCAAAGGCAATTTGAGAGTGTACAGTACACACATGTACTTTTTTTTAACTGTTTTGCTTATCAAGTTTTGAAGATGTGAACAGAATACAATAGCAGCATTTTCGCATCGGTTATTTAAAGATCTTGTAAAAACACTCAGCACAAACAAGGGAAAAGCTGTTTGGAAGATGACTTGGGTGACCATGAGGCCAGCACCAGTGGAAACTGTAAAAAAAAACTGCATTCCTCCAGTTTAACCACCAGTATTTTTACTGCGTAAACAGGATGCAGAATTCAGCCAAATATTGGCAGCTGTGAAGCATCCTGCACAGCAACTGAAGCTCACACACTAACACATCCAGATACCCACATATCATATGACTCGGACAGACATGCCAGTATCTACCTGTATGAAGCTGAACTCTCTCCAGCTGAGAGCATTGCTGACGGAGGGGAGAGAGCTTATTCCCAACAGGACATACAGGCCAAATCCCAGAATCCCCATAGAGTAGTAAGAGTCTGCACGCCAGGCCGTTGTGGTGTCAAACACTGACGTTCTGTTCTCCCTGATCTTAAAGGGGAAGTAAACAAGACAGAGAGATGGTTATAGTTGTACCGTTTCTGTACTAAAACAAAACAGCATCATGCAAAATCATCTGATGTTATTGTTGTATATTGTTGTTCTTTTTGATGCAAACACAAAGCTTTAGATTTATCAAACACACATATTTTATAGCTATAATATCTATGTCTTACCTGTGAGATGGTATTTTCAGCAATCCTGAATCTCACATAATATCTGTGGAAGATAGTGACACACATATTTGGATAAAAGAAAGTAACCAGAACAAAAAAACCAGGGTCTTCATATATGTAATGACTACCTCTACTGTAAGTTGAAGTTGTCATTATTTGTTTTGGTTTTACAACCAGAATGAGAAAGCACAATTTTCGGATATTTAATAAAAAAGAGTATCAGTATACACCTCTTACAGACCTTATGGGGATGACGAGAGTGTACAAAACATGTAGAAAAGCAAAGCCAAGTGCTATCAGTCCTATCTGTTTCCTGCACAGCATCCAGCGATCCAACCAGTCAGGAAAACGCCTAGAACAAGCAATCTTTAAATTGTAGGATTGAAATATATTGGAAATCATATGATCATAATATGATGGGTGAACTGAATTACAGTTCACCCATCCTTATTTTATTCCTTACCTGTACTTGGTTCCTCTGTAGAGCTGAAGGAAGCCAGCTATGACACCAGGCAGGTAACACAGAGCCAGCATGATGAGAGACACAATGGGAAACACCTGAAAGATGGATTAACACAGAAGTGGTTACTATGAGAACAACCTGCCCCACTAAAGGTTACTTTCAAGGACAAACACAAATTCACACACCAAACAGTCTTTACCTTGTTGGCCAGGGACACCATGATTCTGAAGGAGGTGTCTTTCCCTTGTTCAACATACTTGTAAACAACATCTCTCATAAGTAAGTAGAAGAAGAAGAAGGCGGTGAGGCCGACAGCCACGCGTAGAGGCAACCTCCACTCTGGGAACAGCTGCAGAGGAAAGTCCTCCAGCTCTCCAGCCGCTGACAGAGACCCTCTATCCAGAGCAGCAAAGCCCAGTTTGGTGGCCATCTCTTCTACTGCCTGCTTTGCCTGGACGCTGTTCCCACACAGGTACACCTGGAGCAATTCAAAACAACCCATGGCTTTTAAAAACACTTGAAATGCCCCATGTAAGCAGTATATGTCTTTATTATTTCATGTTTATGCATTTATTATTATGTATTTGCACACACAATGATGAAAGGATGGTTTTGACTCCAGAGGATTAAACATAAAGGTACTTGGAGAAGCTTTCAAAATGAAATACTAAATTTAGCTGAATAAAGCAGGTAAAAACGAACAACAATTCTCAGTCAACACATGTGATCATGCAGATTGTGCTCCAAATACACCAACTCACACATACATAAACATACACCCCCACAACACACACACACACGTTTTTACAGTCCTCTGGGATTGCACAACAAGATCAAAATGAAACCGAAAAATCCACATATGCTGCAGCTTTGCAGTACAGAGGGAGTGAGAAAAGCATGTGATGGCGAGCTTAGATCTAAGAGAGACTGTGGAGTTAATTGATTCAAGGATACATCAGAGATGACATTCATAGCAAAGACACGAGGCTGGCGCCTCAGATTTGGCTTCTTTAACTTGGATTTTGTTTGATTCAAACTTCAAAATGAGTTGATAATATAATTTGGACTGAAATGGTTTCCGTTCTGAAAGAGACAATTCTTTTTAAGTTATTGATCAATGCCCCACTGTGCGGACACATCCTAACATTATAAAATGCTTGTAGTTCTGAAGTGGGAAGAAGAACAATTTGAACAATAGTTTATATCCAAGAAGAGACATGTCACTATCACAACAAATATTCCTGAAAAGCAGAAAAAAAAGGTGCTTTTACAATCTTTGCAAGTGTTAAATCCACTACAAAATATTGTTTTAACAAATCACAACATCACAACACATTCACTACCTGTCTGTTGGCATCCGAGGGTCCGTTCTGCAGGGACCAGGCAGACAGGGTGTTAAAAGCCTTCACCACGTGAGCTCCAGGGATCAGCCTGGACATCAAACAACAAACTGTGTCGTTTGATGTGCCACCAGTTGTTGGTGATGCGAACCACATGATCCATGAGTTCCCAATATTTGAGGTAATTATATTACTGCCTGATTTCCCACTCACCTCTGCAGATACTCAGCATTGGACTCTGGGTATAGATTCTTCTTGAGGTTGTTGCTGACATCCACCAGCACCTTCCAATCGATGTAAATAGCAGAGTGGATAAAAAGTCAGAAATTGACCAACTGCTGTGTTAAACACAAGCATCTGACTGTACAATAAGTTACCTTCCCATTGAGCTGAGGAGCAAGAGCCTCCATGAAGTCATAGTTTTCTCTGTGAACACAAACAAACACCAGAGCGGCTGACATGGCTGCTGCCTCGTGGTTCATCGCCTGCACAACACACACAAACATTATTGTCAGGCATGGCCATTTCATGATGAAAAACACCTATTATTAATATTATTACATGCTCAGTTCACTGGTCATGCACATATCCTGCGACAGATTAACACAAATCACAGCGACATGGGCAGACAGACATGAACACACACTTTATCAGTGACCTTGATCAGCTCATATGACACTCAAAAACATTGTTTTATTCTTCCCAAACCTGTGTATGCACTTTGACTTGTATCAACAAAGTTATTTGAGTTGGTTTAGGAGCATCATGCAACACATTTCCTGAAGGATCAGCTGTCGATTACAACCAATACAATCATCAAAAAGAAGTTGATCCAGACGTCATGCAATGTGTTGTACCTTAGTTCCCCGAGGCAAGGGGCCACAGCTGTTAGGTCGGCGGCTGCCATACACCACCCTGTAGCCACACTGGAGCAGACGCTGGCCCAGAGATCGCCCAAGGTCTCCAGTCCCAAAGATACACAGCAGCTTTTGCTCAGGGGCAGCTGTGGTGCCCAGGGGACACAGCAACACGCTCTCTGGCTTCACCTCCTTCGACACACTGCTGTCAACCGACATGGCCACAGTCTGACACAAACAGTGATGATATCTCCTGTGGTTCTGACACAACAAAACACTCCACCAACTTTTCTGTCAAAATGTTGAATGTGTCCAAGGTCAAGTCAGATGTAAGAAAATAATAGTCTTCAAAATAATAGCTCTTGTTGCTGCATCTGGAAAAAAGTGTCAGCAAATGAAGGGTCTGCCCCTCAAGCCAATGTGTCTGCTCTTCTAACTCATTACCCCAAAGACTGACAGATATTTCCAGCTTTAGTCAGTTTTGTATTGGCCCTTCCCCTCCCATTCCTCAGGGTGAGGTCAGTCCAAACTGGGAAACTCCATGGCAAAAGGTGGGAGGTATCTGTGTCTCTGCTGGCAGGGGGCTCAGGGAAAGATTTCTCTGTGCAGACTCTGTGTTTGTCGATAACTGTGTGTGTTTGGTGGAGGCTGGGAAATATTATGGCACAGTTGCAACTATGCCTTCTTCTGGGAAATCGTTGGATCAACTGTGGCAGATTGTGTAACATTGGAAAACCACACTTAAATCATTACAGCTTGCCAAAAATACTGAGGATTTTCCAGGTTTCACCAAATCTCTACTATTACGACACACACTGAGAAAAAAACATATTTACTGGCAGTAAGTGAAAGTCCTAGTTAGTGTGGGGACATCTAAAAACCAAAACATGCTGTGACACAGATATATTAAATTGTAGCTTATTTTATGTCAGTTGCTCCAAGACCAGTATAGCAGGTTTAGGCCTTTACACAAAATTAAAACTAAGCAATACAAACAAAAGTAAACCAGTGTCCTAGATAAGATGCAATAACTGGGTTTTCTACAAACACTCTTTCCTGGACTAGGTCACGGTTAGCAAACACAATGTGCTGGAATGCTCCCAACCCCCTCTTCTCTTCCCCTGCATGATCTCCATTAAATGACCATAAAATGCACATGCCTAACCAAGCACATAATTGCTTTGACATGTGTGCAAAACCAATAACACACATTTTAATAGCAGGAGGGTATTTGCCTTGTGAAAATAACCCAATCCTTATAATCAGTCACTGACATGGTGGTCAGAAGAGGCGCTCGCTGATGAATGCAAGCAGGCAAACCCACAAATGACAGTCTAATCTTGAGTTGGCCCTGTGAGTAATTAATGTTCTTAGCCTGGTAACTGAAGTTGACCTCTGTGTGCAGCCCTTCCTTTTTTCCCAGAGGTCCAGAATAGCTCCAGTGTTCAGGGTTGAGGTGAACCGCGGGCCTGCTGACCTGTCCTACACTGTAATTACTCCCCTCTGCTCTGCTGCTTCACTAAGTGGCCAGTGTGTGTTTATCTGAGTGTGTTTCTACACGTGACAAAATGTAATGGTGTTTTAATAGCACACACACACACACACATACACACACACACACACACACACACACACACACACACACACACACACACACACACACACACACACACACGTAAGATAGTGTAATGAAATTTGTCGCTGATCTGGTTTCCTGGGCAGTAAATAGCCTGAGACATTAACAGCAATTATTCTGCAGTTTGGTAAACAATTAGTTTCTTACTCTTCCTTCCACGGATCCGAAAGCAAAAGTAAAGTGATGCTTATGAGATGAGGTCCTTGATAAATAAAGAATATCATGAGCCTTTGCTTCAGTAAATAAAAATATAAGCAACAAAAGAACATCTGACAGAGAAAGTGTTAAAGTTGAATGTAAATCTGGCAGGTCAGTTATTTATGCAGTTTGTTGTGGGGGTTTATTTTTTCCCACATCGAGTGGTCAGTTATAACTGACCCAGAGTTTCTTGCCCTCTGAAGCCAGGCTCAAAGATCATTCAACAAACGCCCATGCACTAAAGAACAGAGCCCGACCTCAGTGAGTGCTAGAGCTGCAGTCAAGTGCTCGTGAGCAGCAAAACAAACAATCCAGCCTCAAACAGTGTGGGTGGTTTTCTGATCATCAAAACAAAGCTGAATGAAAGCAGCAATCACATATCAAATGTCAAGTCTGGAAAAAGGCACTTTAAGGCAAGGGTGATGATTGGACCATCCAGTATTCCCAGGCTATGGTCATTACCATGATTGGCTTTACACTATGCAATATCTGTTGTCTAAGCAAAACAGTGTGCATTAGAGCCACAAGTGTATGCTAATGAATTCTGGTGCATGAAATGAGCCTCACTGATACAGTTACATCCTGCTTTCTAGATCATTGTAGGAACAATTATTGATTTTTTTGAATGCAGTTTGTTTTGTTTGGTAAAGTGTAGGGTTATTTGCTATCTTAAAAGCAGCTCTAACGCACGTGTAATTGTAACCATTGTGGAATTTAGACCCTAGAGAGCTGAAGAAGGGAAGGAGAAGTGATGTAGGTTTTCTACAGATATGGGGTTATCAGAGCAGATGCTCTTCAGGTAATGTATTATCAGATACATGAATAACTATAGCAATTATTCAGTGGAGAGAATGGTCGGGTGGGATGAATTATTAATTATCTACAGTGGAAAGATTTGTTGCAGAGTGTGATCTGATGTCAAAAAGAAAAGGGCCATGGCACAGAGAGGGGGAGGGAGTGTTAGAAGTCCTTCTAGAGAACGGCTGCACAGTACTGCAGGGGTGTAGTAGGTAGAAGTTGCTTGATCTGAGGTGTGACCAAGCAGAGGAGCTGCTGTGCCGCAGGGCAAAAAAGGAGAGCAAGACACATCCTGGTCTAAGGCAAGATGTTTGGTACACTGACTTTTCTCTCTTCTTGCTTCACCTCTTCATTCTCTTTTCTTGAGGCACCGAGTATCCTCATATGAGCCCCCTTAGCCATTCTTTTGAGGTCATCTTTTGGGTTTGCAGGCCGTGACCTGACACAGCCAAAAAGGCCACATCTAAAAACAGCTTTTCTTAAGGCAGAAACATGAACGCTCCCGGCTGAAAAACAACCCATGTACTCATCGTTTGCTCAGAAAATAGCTAAGCTGTCAAAGTCCTTTTAATTGTAGAGTGTTTAAATGAGTAACAGAAGAAAATAAAGTCCAGCTGGCTGGTTGGCAGCAGATGTGTCCTTTGTGAAACTTATCTTGGCTTTGGACAGTCAGGAACAGTGTTACAAGCTGTGCCTCGCTCTCTCGCTCACTCTCCCTCTGTTCTATCGTTGTGATCGTTGTAAAGATTTACAGTGAAATCTCCCTACTGACCCCTGCTGCACAGGTGCTCAATGAATGGTCTGTAAAGTTAATGGGTCAGATCCAGTCTTCCCTTGTAACACACTTCACTCCACACACTCACAGACACATGCGTTACCTCACTTCTCTCTTTCTCAGAGGCTCACACACATCTTCCCGTCTCTCGTTCTGTCTCTTACAATTCAGAGAGGCATCAGGACATGGTTTCAGCTTTATAGGGGCTCTAGTCTCAGTGATAATAAAACCTGAATGAATCAGCGAGCAATAGTTCTGCGGTGAGGCTGGTGTATGCAATGTAACAGGGAACCTGAAGAATTGAGAATCTGTAAATGATGTGTATTTATTTCACAGTGCACACATTTGACACTGTTAGTTCTGTCCTTCAACACAAGAATGTTGTGCAGATGTAAAAAAATAGAGGCTTTAAAACGCCTTCACACCCACACAGGTGTTGTCACCTATGTTGCTTGATTAGAGCTCCTCTCAGGAGTGTGTGGGTGTGTACTAACTGGGCTTGGCTGACATCTTACTCACTCTACTACTGTGTTATTGCAACTGATAGGGAGTTAAATATGTCATAGTTATTAGCACATACATAGTTTGGTGATAATTGTCTTCATAGAGATGTGAAGGGGAAGGAGATATTTTAAGTACCATGAAGTGAAAGTGCCATTCATTTCTCTAGACAGCCTGGAGCACATAGCTTTGATCGACTAAAATCTCGCCATTTTGTAGTATATTGACCCTTCTGGTAAGCTAAAATTATGAACAAATCATAATTTTTTTGATTTAAAACCTGAAATAATTCAAGCTGTTGGTCATAACAACACTTTCTGTTTGTTACAATATTCAGAAGAGTCCCATGTTTCTGAAGTCACATGAGGACACCATTGAAATAACATTTTGAAATAGGAGCACATTTGCACAATTGGCCTCTTCAACTTTTCAACTCTATAGAACCACCCAACTTCAGCTTCACTTTTGTGGATGTGACGAACCTTAAACAAATACTGGACGAAACTCACTGAAATAATTATTTAGTTAATTAAACATAATGATGGGTGCTTTTTTATTTCTTACTATTTATCTTTGCTTTTTTGCTGGGTAAAAGGAATCAGTTCTTAATCAGAATTCTTTAACTCTTCCTCTTCTTCTTCTTCTTCTTCTTCTTCTTCTTCTTCTTCCTCTTCCTCTTTTTCTTCTTCTTCTTTTTCTTCTACTTTGTTACATATATATATATGTAATATGTAATATTGTGAATCGAGTGGCCTGTGTTCATCGTCCATAACATACGCCTGCCCATACCATAACCCCACCACCACCATGGGCCACTCGATTCACAACATTACCCTAACCCTAACCCTAACCCTAAGCCTAACCCTAATCCTAACCCTCACACCAGATACTGACTGGTTTTCGGACCCCCCCCCAGACCCCCCCATAAAGCAAAACTGCACGTTTCAGAGTGGCCTTTTATTGTGGCCAGCCTAAGGCACACCTTTGCAATAATCATGCTGTCTAATCAGCATCTTGATATGCCACACCTGAGAGGTGGGATGGATTATCTCGGCAAAGGAGAAGTGCTCACTATCACAGATTTTTTCAGATTTGTGAACAATATTTGAGAGAAATGGTCATTTTGTGTATGTAGAAAATGTTTTAGATCTTTGAGTTCATCTCATGAAAAATGGGAGCAAAAACAAAAGTGTTGCGTTTATATTTTAGTTCAGTGTAGCTTACAGTTAAACATAATGTGGGTTCCAAATCCATATTCAGAAACCTGAAAATCAGTTTTATATGGTGGGACATTCTCTGTGTCAGAAACCATATGACTGTTACAGTACTAGATGCCCCAAAGCCCCTGAGAGGAATATCTATCTTGTAAATCCTGCTATGTGTTGCTCAGGCACTAGTTATTGATGAAACGCAGGAGTGCATCAGCGGCAGCAGTAACTGTGGCAGCGCTAGTTACAAACTGAGCCATAAAGCAGTAGTACTAGCAGAGCAGGTGTGTAAGCAGGACTTTTGACAGATTAAATACAATGACTTATTATATTAAAAAGGCTCAGTTATAGGGTCTGTCGCATGTGAGTGGCAGTGCACCTTCAGTTATCTACATCAATTTTCTTTGCAGGTTTTGCTCCACATATGCCATTTAAGATTTACTATAGACTGTGCCTGTTGAATATAATTACAACAGACCTGTTCTGAAATGTCGTGACAATTGATTTTTTTTTCACCCAAGAAATCGGTTGCTCAACACACTTAAACAAGAACTGAAACCAAAAAAACGGAATCAGCATGCTGTGTTCAGCATTTTTGCACAGAGGATGTACAAGGTCATCATGTTTCTGTGATCGAAAATGAACATTAAGGAATTGTTAACTAAACCTTTTGAGTGAATAGTTAAAAACAAACTTTTAATTTAAAAATGGGTGATGGAAAAACCCTAAACCGCTGGCTGTGTGTGAGCAGTGCCTGGCACACATCTTCCATGCACCCGGGAATATCACAGACTTCAGTGAGCTGTGCAGTAACTCTTCACTTCCTTCATGTCTAACCTAATCTGCCCTACCTTCTCATCTTTAATCACTCCATTCACTCCTCTTTCTCTGTTATTCTCTCCATTTTACTCGAGATCTCACTCCCTCTTGGCCCTTACAACATCAAATCCCACTTTGAAACACAAGTCCTGACGGATGTGAATATATAATTCATATCAGTGACCACACATTGCTGAATATTTCACTCTTGACAGTCATGTATAATTATAGTTGACTCTGTGTCATGCTGTCAGTCCAGTGCCCCTTTCTCTGGTAGTTTTTCCACACAGTTCTGAAGGCCTAAAAAAACGGTTGCTTTGGCAGTGTGGGCTGCCTTTTCGTGCTTTTGGAGGCAGTGGATTGCTCAATTACTGTCAATCGTTGACTGGCAAACCACCATTCACACATAGTCCCACCTCCATTACATAATGATTTGCAATTACTGACAAAAATGGTGTTGTACCAAGCAGACCTCCACAGAATGCATACTGTCGTGTTTAGGAAATGAGATAAAGCAAGCGGTAACGATCCTCACGAGGGTGGTAATGAGACTTAATGGAAGTTAATGGGGTTACAGTGATCGGGAGAGCAGAGAGACCCCAGGTTAATACAGCTACTAACAGGACAGAGACTGAGTGAGAAGGGGTATAACACAAACACACACAGAAACACACAGACACACAGAAACACACAGACACACACACATGCACAAAAAACCAATATAAAAGCCTTTCTCAGTGTTCGTGCAGTAGTCTGAAATCATTAGATTGTTTTAACTATCCTCGGTTTAAGAATTAAACATGAGCCCTCCTGAAGGTGCCTGTCTTTGATTTTCTGTCCTATGCTGGCGTTAGGGCTGCAGTGTGTGTGTGTGTGTGTGTGTGTGTGTGTGTGTGTGTGTGTGTGTGTGTGTGTGTGTGTGTGTGTGTGTGTGTGTGTGTGTGTGTGTGTGTGTGTGTGTGTGTGTGTGCACGTGTGGTTTGTGTCTGGTGTGAGTGTGTTTGTTTGTGTGTGTGTTTGTGTCTGGTGTGATGTGTGTGTGTGTGTGTGTGTGTGTGTGTGTGTGTGTGTGTGTGTGTGTGTGTGTGTGTGTGTGTGTGTGTGTGTGTGTGTGTGTGTGTGTGTGTGTGTGTGTGCACGTGTGTGTGTTCTTTCAAGTCTTTTGCGTTTAGCAGCAGTTAATGGGATCAGGGTGACTGTTACCTGTGACGAGGCCTTTGATGAAATATGTTCGGAGAGAGAGGGGGGGTCGCACAGAATGAGATAGGAGGAAAGAGCCAGGAGGAGCGATGGGGGGAAAATGTGTCAGGGTACGTGTGCATGTGTGTGTGGGGTGGTGATATATAGAGATGGCTTGAAGGAAAATAGAGAGGATATAGAGGGGATAAAAGTGAAAAAGAGAGGGTGCGGGGAAAGTGACAGAAGCGAGGAAACGTGACGTGAAGGGGGGGACATTCATTTTTAATCGAGAGGAAAAGTCAGGTTCACTGCAAAGACTAAGGCAGATATAGAGGACCATTCACTTTCATTTTACCACACCACCATGGCACAATACATACACACCTGTGAGCACCATACATGTTTACACACACAGGTTAATAGCTTCAAAGAGTTACCAGCACATGTTTGGTCTGTTTGGTGTATTTGTAAGAGTCGATTGCACTGAAATTTAAGAAAACCCACGAGGGAGTATTTGGATTATAACATTTCCTTCATCATAATCAGACTCAAATCCTCCTTTTTAACTCTAATACTTTAATTCTAATTACTCCACACAGGCTTCAGTGAGCTGAAGGCTGGGAGGGTCTTTATCCCTTGGGAGAGAAAAAGGGAGAGACTGTTGGAGACAAAGGCAAACAGACAGAGCCAGAAAGATGGGAGGAAAAGGAGAGTTAAAAGTGAAAAAAGAAAGGTATGTGGACAATAAAGGATAACAGTGCTGCCTTTGTTAACCTTATTTCACTGAAGGCTAAAATGATCTGTTTTATTTCACAATGTACAACAAAAAAAACACCTCTTTAAAACATCAGGTCGAGTTAGGTTTGAGAGGATAACCACTAAACAAAGGTCGCCTTTGCAAACATTTCTAAACAACAATGGTCAGTACCAATGTACTGACTTACAACTACCATACTCATTTACCCGTTTACATAGCAACCAAAATCTATATTTATATGTGGTAAAATATGCGTGACAAAATGGTCTCTCATTCATTCCCAAAGCAATGCCTGAAGCCAATTTTAACTTCTGCTGGGTTCTGCAGTTTTAAGATGCTCCTTTAACGCCCCATATTGATGGAATTTTTTGGTATGTGTCTCAAGAGGGCAGAGATGTGTTTTGCAAACAAAAATAATTTGAAATAACAGTAGGTCTTGGTCCAAAAATGTGGGAGGACGAACAAGCTGTGACTTTTTGTATAAATAAAACTTACATGCAACATTGAATTATTATTTTATATTCAAAAAGCAGCAGAAGGTTGATTTGCATTTCACCGCTACAATGGCAACATTCTTCCAAAATCAAAGGATGTTTTCTGTTGTTTTTTTCCTCTCTTCACAAAGGTATCGTTTGAATGACCTAAAACAGGTCCCACTGGCGCCAGATATAGGAAAACACGCTAAATACCTAACACATTTACAGCTTTGTCTTTCTTACCTTCAGCACGGCAGAATTTAAGAGATTACCCCTAGGTATTTCTAACCTGTACAGAACACAGACGGATGCTCAGCGGGATCTAATAACACTTTACTGACCACTGCCCGGTGGGATTACAGTTCGAACCAGACCTGAGAAAAAAAATGAAACAGGAAGGATGTTTCATTTTCCCCAGAGGGCGAGCTCTCGTTCCCACATTCCCTGGTGTTACCTCTATCTCCCTTCACATTCAACACTTTCATCCCGCTCCCAGAGCTGGGGAGATACCAAATACACAGAGGGAGGAACACACACACAGACACACCAAAGCTAAAAAACACATACAGAGAGGAAAGGAGGAAGCACATACAAAAGACAAATGCATTTTCTGCCTCACACACACACACACACACACACACACACACACACACACACACACACACACAAAAATGGTCCCTATCGTGCTGTCCTTTTACTCCCCAAGGCTATGGTCATGCATTTTCTCTTCATATTACATTTTTTGTTTGCTCTGTCTAGCCTTCTATGATCCACGACCACAAAAACGGGAGAACACACACTGAGAGCAAATACAAACAATATTAGCAGGACAGACCTGCAGCGTTGAGCTGTCCGCTGGCTTTATCTCTCACTTAGATACTAACAAACACAAAAGAAAACACAAAAGAACATCATATTTAATTCCTGCTCTTTTGAGCTTTCTGTGTGTCCTTGTAGACTGTAATCGGTTTATAGAAACTTAATTGGGCTCATAAATACACAATTATAGCGAATATCATGAGCCCTATCACATTCTTTACGTTTCAGTTTTGTTTGTATCCTTCATTTAGACCATACGGTGTTTCCATTCACAGCATTCTGTGAATTCTCATTACATTACATGTTTTATCCAAAGCGACTTACATACTCAATACTGTGGGCAATCACCACAGGAGCAATTTGGGGTGAAGTGTCTTGCCCAGGGACACGACGACATGCTGACTGCAGTGGGGTTTGAACCTGCTGTGACCCCTTGATCTGAACACCAAGGCTCTATCCACTGCGCCACACGCCTCCCTCCTCTCATTTATCTATCTTCTCTGCTGAATGGGTCTTGGATACCTTTTCTTAGGTCATGTACTGTATAAATGACATTTCTATAGAAAATGACCTTATAAGGTAGAAATCAATCAAGCCACAATCGCAAGGTGTCGTTAACTACATTATCAGTTAGATGCCTGCCTCTGTGGTTGGCAATTCTTTTGACTAGTTTAGAGGTTAAATTATATTGCTAAAGATCACATGTTTTAAAGATAATTGGATTTCTTTTAAATTACATCAGCAAACTGTTAATACAACAACTTTCTTTACCTACATAATTCTATTCAGTGCCAGAAGGAGGCTCTCTTTTTACAGCGCTCAGCAGAGTGAAGCATAGATGTGGTTTCACATATACTGATTAGGATCATCATTTTATTCCAGTTAACATACTGTGATAGTTCCTTAAATGTGCAGTGATGCATGTTTGAAAATCTACTTTGCTCAGAGATTACTATTTTCATCATTAAATATTCATTAACACGTGATGTTCAAATACCTCAAGGACATACAGTATGTATGCATTTTTCCAAAAGTGCTTACTTGCTATAATGTGGTATAAGCTGTAATTCCTGCTGGGTTTGCAGCAGTTCATTTGATTACATTCTGTGCACTAACCCAGTTCATAATATTCACACTCGGTTCATCATGACAACTTAAACACTACAGGGTGACAAATTGTTTTTCAAGTGACAAGGCTTACATGATGAGCGGATATCCATGTGCATAATGCGTTCTTAAATATGCATACTGGTTGGTTCAACAGAAAGGGGGTAACTATTGGAAATACCTTCCCTATATCTTCAGCTCTGTATTAGGAGTACTTGATAGCTATATTTTATTTGTGTGTGTGTATTATGTGCTTAAAAATGTGTGTGAGAGAATGTGGCTGACAGTCTGTTGATTGGCTAACACCTTTTTTTCCAGACAGCCTATTGAGTATCGTCTGGCCAGAACTATGGAGTCCTCCTCAGCATGGCAAACAATATGCACGCACGCACGCACACACACACACACACACACACACATATACACATAATTATTAGACCAATTTTGCTCCCCATTCTCTAACAGACAGCGTTGTTATACTTTGACCCAGGAGCAGCATGAAGTTCCCATATTACCTAACAATACAAACACAACAACAAAATGAACCAAAGAAGCACCATCCAGAAATACTACATTATTTTGCTGCCCAGTCCAACTACAGAAGCCGTCCCAGATGCAGAGGAAAGCTCCACCGGCGGCTCACTCATAATGCTTAAGGGTGGTAAGCTATTTTCAGCTGAAATTATCCACAGTGTCAAAATTTCTCTCTGGCTGTGCAAATAGAATTTTGTATGACAACTATTAAACAGCATTAAATCAACTTGAAGAGCTTATTAGTTACACTACATGGACATAGCTATTTAAATTAGACTATACATAAAATGAGAAAGGAAAATGAGTTGAGAGAACAAGCAGCAGATCTAAATGTCATCCAGGATTACAGGGCTTGTGTACACAGGGAAAGCAAAGAGGAAATTGAAAATGATCTGCTAATGAATGGCTTTATTTTCCTTAGCACTTCTTTCTGTGATGGAGTTTGCTAGAATTTAATTTGGTTCAAATTGTTCGATATTGCCAAAGCTCTTGAAAAAAGGATGGGTTGTTGGATTTTTTTTTCTTTAACCCTAAATAAATATACTCTCTATTTCATTATTTCACTGAAATGTAATTATGAGCTACCTATCCACGTTGCTTTTATCGATTGAATCGCTTGACTCTCTAGAGACCATTTCAACTATCTAAATTTTCCACTGAATTAGAACATTATTACTAAATTAGTTTAAAGAGATCTTCAAATGACTTCATGCTTAGACTTCAATTTGTTTCTAGGAAATTATAGGAAAATAGAAAACGAAGGAACCGTTGAATGAAGCTGTTAAAAAGATGTCCTCTAATAAGAAGTTGAGACCATTGACACTATCAGAGAGACGCTACATACAAAAAAGATCATCTCTCTTTATACTTTCACTTGTTTTTATTATGTTGTTCCTCTCTTGTCAGGTTTGGATACGGTTCAGCATGTACTTTATGTGAACATGCTTAAATGTATGCTTGCATGATCATGTGTGCCTGTGTGTGTGTTTCTGTATTAGAATGAGGATGTGAGGATAATTTAATTATGGACCAGATAGAGCGGGTTACTGAGGTTAATATCCCGCATGCACTCTGCTCCTCTCCGGACACTGTAATTGCTTTAAGCACATTAGGAACTTTATTGACTGCGATGGCCTTTTAAGACATTACATTTCTGCTGCTTAGTGTCAGACAGGAGTCGTCCGGCTCTGCTTACTGTCTCCCTCTATCTCTGTCTTTCTTCCTTTGCTACCATCTTGCCCTCTGCTTGCACCCTGTCACTCTCTCCTCTCTGCATGTGTCTCCTCGCCTGCGTCTGCTTAATTGAAGGCTCTGTAAATATGATGAGATTTGTATAGAGCCTCATCCGTAGAGGCAGCTTGATGAGGTTTGATTGGCAGGTGATTAACTCCTCTTAACCCTGCAGAATCATTTGTCCTCGGAGGAACAGTTACACTAATGACACCATTAAAGGCTTCTTGATGTGTCAAACTCTGGAGCAGAGCTCTGGAGAGAGAGCTTCCAACAACTCCTTCGAAAAAAGTACAGCCCCCTCACTTCACTTTCTCTCAGTTTAGATCAATCCTCTCAACACCCCCTCTGTAGATCTCTCCAGTTTCACTCAACTAGACCTCTTAATGAGGATGGAGGTGAATGGAAGGAGTTATTAAAAAGTCCTCACCTTCCTCCTGGGACCGCTAAAGAGGAATTATATGCAACGAACTGCATTTACAGCCCCAGTAAGAGTTATTTCACATTTCTGTTGCCATAAATCCACTTTCACTTCTGTCATGACAGGAGTGGAAAAATTATTTCTGGCCCAGAAAGAATTGGGTGTTATCTTCTTTTCAAAAAGGGTCTGCTGGAAGATTTTCATTAGGGGCTCCAGGTAAGGAAAAATTAAAATACAGATTGGAGAGAAGGTGGGGAGGGGATAAAAGACAGAGAGAGAGTGATGGGGAGGAGAGGAGAAGCGAAGGAATGATGTCGCAGCTGACAGGGAGGGGAGCCAAGCAATAAGTACAGCAGATATAGCCAATGTGCAGAGATAAATGATGTAATATCTGCATGGATCGATGTCTGTACTGTCCCTCTAAAAGGGGATCTCTCCATAAATCACATCCCCATCCCCCATACTGCTTGTGCACTCAAATACACACTCTCACACAGCAGATACACACAAATGCACACACTCTCCACAGCTATATCAATTAGTATGAATTAAGATGTATGGCTATAAAGTCTCAGTGTCTCCGGACCACCATGTAAATGTCTTCCTCCAGCTGTCCATTCCCATCACTTTGCAGATGGTAGGAGGAACCAAGAAGGAAATCAATTTGTTAAGATAGCACTATCCAGCTAATGAGAAATCAAGTGGCTTGACTTTTCACATGAATCCCATCATGTCCACTCATATTATAAAACTAAGATGTCATTAGTTGCACTTAGTGTGACTAATAGTCCAAAAACGTCCTTGTTCAGTGTCTTTGCTAACAGTCCCACCTTGTGGCTTTTTCAATAATTACACTACAAAGGATCACATGCAAGGGGTCAGAGAAGTATAAAGATTCACATTGCACAATAATAGTCCTACCATTTATATTTTTTAGTAAAGACACATATATTTGTCTCACTGAATCTAAGAGACGGCTCCTTTTTGTTTTGACATCTGTTAAAACAAGAAAAGATTAAAAGGAAAGAGAGGTCCCTTTGAGCAGTTATTTTCTACATGGACCGAAAATTGTATATTTACCGTATATAGGCCTATTAGTACATTATATCCAGGAAATGTATGTTCTGGAGGCCGTTGGCTGGTGACTAATGTGATTTATCAGGAGCTCTGGGTGCATTTCCTTTACCCTCAATAACAAGGAATCAATAAATAAGTACAATTTGATTCTTCTTCATTCAGTGTTCTTCCTGTGACCACAATGTTTTTACTTGTGTGGAGTTCTGGTGCAATGATTCATCGCCAGCTGACTATCTGGCTTCGTTGTGGTTGCCTTATGAGGACTCATGGTGTGAACTTGTTAGACCTGTTTTGAAGCTGAAAGATAAAGGCTTCTACTGCCATTCTGCTTATTATGACTCATTTCCAAAGCAATTTTCGGAAGTATAATTTCCTGTTTTCACAGTATAAATGGCACCATTGCACCAAGACATTTCCAGAAGGTTGCAAAAGGAAAAGACTAAACAAGACTAAGGGTGGCATACCATTAGTTCTGTTGGGCTAAACAGCATGTGCTTTGAGCTAAATGCTAATGTTAGCACAGCAATATACTCACAATGACACTATGATAATATTTAGGGAATGATTGGGATTATATTATTTTGGTCTGTTATGGTAAACCAAAGTAGGCCTGTTGGGATATTGACCAGATGATGGCGCTAAACTTTCAGGAACAGACAAGGCATCAACAACATACATAAGAGTCATCCTCTGGTGATCATGGATGCCTGTAAACAATTTCATGATAATCCATGTGTGTGTGTGATCCATGTAATTGTTAAAATATTTAATCTGAAAGTGATAAACATGCTGGAATAGCTACCCATTCAGGACCTAACTAGTAAGTGCACCGTGTGTATTCCCTTGAAAGGTGCTATAAACATTTAATCTATTATTCTATTATTATTATTATTATTATTATTATTATTATTATTATTATTATTATTATTATGATGTAATTTTAGCAAAGTGATGATCATTCGTTCGACCTCTTACACATTAAGGCAGTTACACCAGAACATGTTGACAAAAGGAAGTCTTATTGATTTAGAGGGTGTTACAAAGGGCATTTAAAAAATATATTTATTATTTCAGAAGACCTCATGAAAGACGACACACGAAGTGAGGATACCCGGCCCGGAGGAAGCCCGGGGTCCCCTTCTGGAGCCAGGCCCAGAAGGAGGACTCGTCGGCGAGCGTCTGGTGGCCGGGCTTGCCACGGAGCCCGGCCGGGCACAGCCCGAAAAGGCGACGTGGGCAACACCTCCGCTTCTCCGTCCCGCGGGCCCACCACCTACGGGAAACAGCGATGGGGTCGGGTGCGCTGCCAGAAGGGTGGCAGTGAAGGCAGAGGGTCTCGACGGACCAGACCCGGGCGACAGAAGCTGGCTTTGGGGACGTGGAACGTCACCTCTCTGGGGGGGAAGGAGTCGGAGCTTGTGCGGGAGGTGGAGCGTTACCAGTTGGATCTGGTTGGGCTCACCTCAACGCACAGCGTCGGCTCTGGAACCTTACTTCTGGATAGGGGTTGGACTCTATTCTTCTCCGGAGTTGCTCAAGGTGTGAGGCGCCGGGCGGGTGTGGGGATACTCAAAAGTCCCCGGTTGGGTGCTTCGTTGTTGGAGTCTACCCCAGTGGACGAGAGGGTTGCCTCCCTATGCCTTCGGGTTATGGGGGGGAAAACTCTGACTGTTGTGTGTGCTTATGCACCCAACAGCAGTTCAGAGTATACGGCCTTCTTGGAGACCCTGGAAAGAGTCCTGTATGGGGCTCCTGAAGGGGACTCTTTAATCTTGCTGGGAGACTTCAACGCACATGTGGGCAATGATGGAGACACTTGGAGGGGAGTGATTGGGAGGAACGGCCCCCCTGATCTGAACCGGAGTGGTGGTTTGTTACTGGATTCTGTGCTAGCCATGGATTGGCCATAACAAACACCATGTTCGAACATAAGGATGCTCATAAGTGTACGTGGTACCAGAGCACCATAGGCAGAAGGTCCATGATCGATTTCGTTATCGTATCATCGGACCTGAGGGCCGTATGTTTTGGACACTCGGGTAAAGAGAGGGGCGGAATTGTCAACTGATCACCATCTGGTGGTGAGTTGGGTCGAGTGGCGGGGGAAGCCTCTGGATAGACGTGGTAAGCCCAAACGTGTAGTGCGGGTGAAATGGGAACGTCTGGAGAACCTCAGATTGAGGAGGAACAATGTGGATTCCGTCCTGGTCGTGGAACGACGGATCAGCTTTTTACTCTCGTAAGGATCCTGGAGGGGCCCTGGGAGTGCGGTTATGCGGTCT
>NW_011334636.1:0-3067 GCF_000735185.1 Notothenia coriiceps
GTTTATTGCAAAACTTATTGAAATGAACTTATTGCACATATTAAACCTGGAACTAACAAAGCTTAAATGATTGCCTATAAAAACAACATTGTTGTTTTTATAGGCAATCATTTAAGCTTTGTTAGTTCCAGGTTTAATATGTGCAATAAGTTCATTTCAATAAGTTTTGCAATAAACNCACACTAGGAATAAGTGGAATAAGTGTACAAAATATTTAAATTGTATTTTCGGATCCTGAACGAGACCGCCGCCAGAGCGCGTCTCCCCGTTACCTGCAGAAGGAAGCCATGCACGCAACGCAGCCCGCTCTCTTTATCTCCAGGTGATTTTCTGCCGCTTTCCTCCGTGGTGCAGTGCTGATCGTTTCATCACGGAGGAATGCACTTCACTAATTGCAGTACCCATAAGGAGCTGTACAAATGCTGCAGTTTTTGCGTGGCTGTGTCTTTAGTTGAAAGCTCAGTGGTGATCTGCTCATCTCTCATCGAAATAATATGCTACAAAGGGGCGGACTGGCCATCTGTGTGTTGAATTTTCCTGTCGGCTCTCAGACCGTAGTCGAGGAGGGCAGAAGCAACAAGCTTCAGGTTCAATAACCCACTTTAGCTTAAATGACTGGAGAGAGGCGAGCTCTTCTTGGGAGGCCGTTGCATTTATTTAGCTGTTCTTCTGTTTCACAAAATACATCACAGACCTCTGTTTTTTCTGCTTCGTCGTTTCACTTCCAGAAACATACACACGTTCTCTCACTGTCGCTCTACCATCCACAAACACACATGCACAAGCCACACCCCTCTCTCTCTCTCTTAAAGGGACAGCGATCTCATCTCACTCTGCATGACCCTAATATCATAACATGTGTGCTCTGGAGAATCACAGAACGGACGATCGTCCTTATTATTATGCCGTTTAAACCAACTATTGAAATGTGTTTGTTAAATTCGGCATCATAAGTTGCGTTGACAGGCCCACACACTGCTTCCCCGCAGCGAGGCTCCCCCGCCCTCCTGCTGATAGTTGACGAGCGTCAAGCTCCTCAACCCCCCCCCCGTTGATAATTCTCGATCGTTGGCACGCTGATAACAATTATTGTTTGAAATGGCACTTCACATCAAAATGGTTGCCGACCCCTGGCATAGACTGTGCTCCCCTCTGGGCCGATGTGTTGCAGATGTAGCACCTTATTTTCGACTTAATACAGAATCTTTGCATGTCAATTTGTTTTGAACACACAAAGAAAATGGAGGGAGGAACTGTTCATCTTACGAAAAGTGAAAGGACCAAACAGGCAAACCAATCCTAGTTCTAGTGATGAAAATAAACTGAGTGCTGTTATAAGTTATTCAAAATGATCCAGTTTCATCAGTTGTTTTGATTTCAGATAAAAGATCAAATGCAACAATCAAAGAAATGCATGTGGTGCTGCTCTCTGCAAAGTGTGACTCAAGCTGAATGTGAATCTGTTCAAGAGGCTTGGGGAGTAACGGATGACGTCATCGGGAGACAACAAAAGGTAACTGGGTTCCGTTTGAGTTACTTCAAAACATAGATTTTTTAATTTAGAATTACCTAAGATTGTGGATTACAAAGTTAGTAAAACACTAAAAAGAGCATCTATTGTTTATTGTAAAGGATCAGCTGTTCTGTTCTGTAGGATAACACTTTCAGAGTGAGTCTATACGCCTACTGCCTGAATCTGCTTCATGGTTTCCACTCTCTTTGGTTAATTCGTTCTGCTTTTAATTCAGCAGGTGAACCTGTACGTTCATAAAACAGTGTGTGAGTTTAACTACAATATGTAATAGACTCAAACAGAGCCTTTCCATGTTCCTATTTTCTAAGGTTGCCTTCAATAATACACTTCAGTCAAAATCATCTTATTATCGTTTATTTTCCATTGCATGTATTTGCATTGCATTTGAAATGTATGCAATACAAAATAAATGGAAAGTAATCAGGTTATACCACATTACAGGTAACTAGTAAATGTAAAGGATTACATTTTAAGAATCCCTCCCAACGCTGGATCTCTCTTTCTGAAATACTACGTGCAAGGTCATTTTCCACCAACGCCATACGCAAAGTAGGCCATTTGATCCAATGCAGGATGAGTGGCACTAATGCTAAAAACTACTATATTGAGAGAAACGTACTGAATATATAAACTTTGAAGAACAGGGACTGAATACAAGGATATCTTTATAACTTTAGCGTGAAAGAGTCTGCAGTGGCCATTTATCACGATAACCCAGCACATACCTTCAGACAGACGCTTTTTCTCTCCTTCCCCATGGGGACAGACGTGTCTCCTGTAGAGTGTGGCCACATGTGGCCCAGATGCAGTCTGACAGATACATCAGGTATCAGGTGTTAGAAGACCTGGTGTTATTGAAAATCCAAGGTTGCATAAAAACAAACAAGGACAATATTATCTGCAAACAGGAATTATAAAGAAGCACACTTTCATGCATTTTTGACAATAGTCATTTTTTTGTAATACTTGTTTATGGTCAAAACCCCAAAAGCATAATAGGTTATGCTTTTGGGGTTTTTTCTTTCCTGTAGTGAGTTTTATAGATTTGTGTGCATATAAATGTTCTGCTAAGCTTGCATCGCAAAGTTCCCTCCAGAGAGAGTCTCTCTCTCCCCCCGTCTGAAACACCCCTATCGGACTCCTTTGTTTACTTCCGTAACATAATGACATCACTTTGTAATACTAACGCTCCAAGACATTGTAAGTTATGGACAAAGGGGTGGGACAGCTCTCAGCAGCTAACCAATCAGAGCAGACCGGGCTCTGGTTTCAGACAGAGGGTGAAAACAGGTGCTGCAGCACAGGCAGTATGAGAAAAGTAAAGAGCTTTCTGAACATTAAAGCATGAAGACATGTCACATTAGATCAGGGGTGTCAAACTCAAATACATAGTGGGCCAAAATAAAAAAAATGGGTACTAGTCGAGGGCCGGACTGGTTCAATGTTTATTGCAAAACTTATTGAAATGAACTTATTGCACATATTAAACCTGGAACTAACAAAGCTTAAATGATTGCCTATAAAAACAACATT
>NW_011334636.1:5125-5990 GCF_000735185.1 Notothenia coriiceps
CGCTCGTCAACTATCACCAGGAGGCGGGGGGAGCCTCGCTGCGGGGAAGCAGTGTGTGGGCCTGTCAACGCAACTTATGATGCCGAATTTAACAAACACATTTCAATAGTTGGTTTAAACGGCATAATAATAAGGACGATCGTCCGTTCTGTGATTCTCCAGAGCACACATGCTATGATATTAGGGTCATGCAGAGTGAGATGAGATCGCTGTCCCTTTAAGAGAGAGAGAGAGAGAGAGGGGTGTGGCTTGTGCATGTGTGTTTGTGGATGGTAGAGCGACAGTGAGAGAACGTGTGTATGTTTCTGGAAGTGAAACGACGAAGCAGAAAAAACAGAGGTCTGTGATGTATTTTGTGAAACAGAAGAACAGCTAAATAAATGCAACGGCCTCCCAAGAAGAGCTCGCCTCTCTCCAGTCATTTAAGCTAAAGTGGGTTATTGAACCTGAAGCTTGTTGCTTCTGCCCTCCTTGACTACGGTCTGGGAGCCGACAGGAAAGTTCAACACACAGATGGCCAGTCCGCCCCTTTGTAGCATATTATTTCGATGAGAGATGAGCAGATCGCCACTGGGCTTTCAACTAAAGACACAGCCACACAAAAACTGCAGCATTTGTACAGCTCCTTATGGGTACTGCAATTAGTGAAGTGCATTCCTCCGTGATGAAACGATCAGCACTGCACCACGGAGGAAAGCGGCAGAAAATCACCTGGAGATAAAGAGAGCGGGCTGCGTTGCGTGCATGGCTTCCTTCTGCAGGTAACGGGGAGACGCGCTCTGGCGGCGGTCTCGTTCAGGATCCGAAAATACAATTTAAATATTTTGTACACTTATTCCACTTATTCCTAGTGTGCCACTGGTTA
>NW_011334637.1:0-3622 GCF_000735185.1 Notothenia coriiceps
CTATTGCTCTGCACTGCATTATCCATCAGCAGGCCCTTTGCAGCAAATGCTTGAAGTTTGACAATGTGATGTCTGTCGTTGTGAAATGCATCAACCATATCAGATCCAGGGGCTTAAAGCACCGCCAGTTCCGTGCTTTTTTGGTAGGAAATTGAGTCAGAATATGAGGATGTGCTCTACTTCACAGAGGTACGTTGGCGCAGCAGGGGAAACGTCCTGAAGAGGTTTTTTGAGTTGAGAACAGAACTGAAAGTATTCATGCTGGAGAAGGGTGGGATGGCTGTTCCCGAGCTGAGTGATCCCAAATGGCTCATGGACTTAGCTTTTCTTGTTGACATCAAGCAGGAGCTGAATGCTCTGAATAAGAAGTTGCAGGGCCAGGACCAGCTTGTTAGTGCAGCTTATGACAATGTCAGAGCATTCTCTACAAAACTGATGTTATGGAAAGCCCAGCTCCCTCAGAAAAACCTCTGCCATTTCCCAGCATGCAAGGCTCTCATGGACAGGGGCACAGCATTCAGTGGTGAGAAGTATATTGATGCCATTGTGAAGCTACAGGAGGAACTCGATCAGCGGTTGGCAGACTTCAAGACACACAGAGCCACTTTCCAAATGTTTGCAGACCCCTTCTCATTTGATGGGGAAAATGCCCCTGGTGTGCTTCAAATGGAGCTCATCGACCTGCAGTGCAATTCTGAGCTCAAAGCCAAGTTCAGGGAAGTGAATGGGAAAGCAGACAAGCTTGGACAGTTCATGAGAGAATTGCCCCCCTCCTTCCCTGAGATTTCCAGGATGTTCAAGCGGACAATGTGCCTTTTTGGGAGCACATATATGTGTGAACAGCTCTTCTCCACCATGAACTTCAATAAGTCAAAGTACAGGTCCAGACTTACTGATGCACATCTTCAAGCCATACTGAGGGTTTCAACTGCTTCCTCCCTCAAACCAAATGTGGCTCAGCTGTGTGAGAGGAAGCGCTGCCAGGTCTCTACCAGCAAGGAGTAGGCAAGAAAGAGCAACTGTACATAGTTATGTTGTGAAGAATAGTTCATGTTAAGAAGATGTTGAAGAACTGTTAATGTTGTATTTTTTAATAAATGTTTTGCGGGATACTTGAAGCGGCCCAGACTTGCCCAGACTCAGACTCTACGTCCAGCGGCCCCCAGGTAAATTGAGTCTGAGACCCCTGATCTAGACGCTTCATTAATGAACAGTTACAGGCCTATATCAAACCTCCCATTCCTACCATCATTGAAAAAGGTTTTTTCAACAGCTGAGTAATTTCTTGCCTTGAATTAACTATTTAGATGAGTTCCTATTACTCTATACTACATTACCCTGTTTATGTTAATTATATTTTCTTTGCTTTTTAATGACTTTAAATCGTTTTTTTTGCCATTTTATAATGTGATTCCGCCGCGTAATGCTCTTAATGTTTTTCACTTTGAATTGCCTTTTGTTGAAAGGTGCTATTTGAATGAACTTGCCAGAGTCCAGAAGATAACACTGATCTGAGAGCAGCTTACCTCCAGCAGCAGGCTGACTGAGAGAGTCTCAGAGAGATGTTGAGAACAGCCTGCAGAACACACAGCAGAGCCACAGAGAGGAGAAGAGGGAGGAGGAGCTCTGCAACACACACACACACACGCACACGCACGCACACAATGATACATGCTAACTTTACTAGTAGTTCTCCTATCTTTTACTTATCTCACTAATAATCACAGATTGGTTCATTTCAGAATAATATATAATAATAATAATGCATTTTATTTATATAGCGCTTTTCACAACTCAAAGACGCTTAATAATAATAATAATAATAATATATGATATGTTTTATAATGATTGATCATTAAAGTGTTCTCAAAGCTGGTAAAGGTGCAGCTAGTTGTAATGACTTTGTATACTGCAGGGTAACTTGTGAATTAACTCCAGGTGGAACTCAACATGGCAGATGTGGAAATAATGTATCATCTCATATTGATATACTGTAACCCCCACCCCCCCCTGTCCCTCAGCACTCACTGGTCTTTGGGGTGTCCTCCACAGCAGCGTCCTGGGGCTGAGCTCCGGGGAACACCTGATACACTCCAACCTCCACATCGATGTGACCCTCACCGGGGGGGACGAACACGGCCATTTTGAAGCAGCTGCAGGGAGAAGTGTGCTTTATGTGTGATGTTGTGCAACACCCAAACCTTTTCCTGTCTGTGGAGAGGAACTATGAGTTTCCGTCACCCTATCTCATTCTGCTACACATGGTTGCATAAAGAGATGCAGGACTTGTTCATTCTTTGGCAAGTGTGTTTTTCTTGTTTAAAGTAAATGTATTTTACATTTTTTGTCAATTGCTAAAACACATTTATTTTTATACAAAAGGGCTAATTTTGTCAAAACACTAAGCAAAATTCACAAAACCACACACCCAAAGTGCAAAACACCTCATGTATCTTGCAAAAATGAATTACTGCACCCAAAACTACATAAACACAAACCTGCTGACAGCAGTGGGGTTTGAACCCCCTGATCCGAACACCTACGCATAACACACTGCGCCACACACCAACCGATATGCTGCAAATAACTCTTCAACTGACTTCAGTTCATCTCAATCAATCAATCAATGTTTATTTATATAGCCCAATATCACAAATGTTACATTTGTCTCAGTGGACTTCACAGTTTGTACAGAATATCAGTATGACAATACGACACCCTCTGTCCTTAGACCCTCACATCGTACAAGGAAAAACTTCCAGAGAAAACCCACAGCTTAAAGGGAAACATGGGAGAAACCTCAGGGAGAGCAACAGAGGAGGGATCCCTCTCCCAGGACGGACAGACGTGCAATAGATGCCGTGTGTAAATTGAAAAGATAATACATTTGTAGCATAGGTAGTCCAAATGTTTGGAAATGCATGTGTGTATAATAGGAAGATGAATCCACGAGGATATCCATCCAGGACTTATGATCCAGAACCACAGCCACGACTCAAGATTCAGGACTCACGATCCATGACACAGGACCGCAGGATCATCCATGACTCCGGATCCCGGCGTATATAGAGTGGCGAAGTCCCTCCCCTTCCGGTGGACCTCCATGGGACCTTATATCGGAAAAATAATGTATTGAAGTCAATGGGGAGAGAAAGATTATCTTTCGATCCCGTTTGAATTGTGCCACGAACTACACATATGATGTTTGTCAATTTAAAAGATAATTTTGCAAGTCAAATTTTTTTAAATGTGTCGTAAAACTGTGAAGTTACACATTTCTTTGTGTGAAGCGCTCAATGAACTACAACTCTGGTCTTGCACACGTCACCAACACCAAGATGGCCGTCACGTTGGTACATTTCACCTCTTTCTTTCAGAATGAGGCGAAATAATTAAAAGAGGTGAAAATCACTACAAGTCTGGGCATGTTGAGAGCTGTACATACGAAATAGGGGAGTTAGTCGGTTCCGTAAGAGCCAGCATGCGGGACCGGCTTTACAAGGTTTCGGTGAGTAACACAAGTGTAATGTGTAACGTTAATGTCAGCTAGCTAAGATTAGCTAACAAGGTACACTCTCGTGTTTTGTTTTAGTTGCTCTTCGAGAACGAGCAAGAGGTACTA
>NW_011334638.1:0-3849 GCF_000735185.1 Notothenia coriiceps
CACACACACACTGGGACCTGGCACCTCGAGTCTAACTGCTTTACATTGGCACCACCAGTATTACGTAACGTGGCAAAAAGCTAAATGTTAAAATGCAGCCTCGCAGAGATGAGTTGTGTCCACTGGGATTTGGAAGTTTTAATAAAAAATCCATCTTCACTTTCTAATAAATGCAGGTCTTTGTTTGGAGTTGCACTGATGTAACTCGCACTGAATGAAAAGGAACCCTCCCCCCCACTCTTTAAAGACAATGTCAAGTCTGCCATCTTGTGTTCACTATCAGTATTACACCTCAAATCAATTCATGATGGAAAAGACAGACATTATTAATAAGATGAAGTACAAATATTTAAGGAATAGTGTGCAATAAAAGAATCAAATAAAATACAAAATAACGAATTGTAGATTAAATAAGAAGTTGTATTAAATGTCCAATACAAAGGTAAATAGAAATAAAATAAAGACACCATAATAAGAAGAAGTTAAAGTAAGAATGTGCAATTTAAAATAAAACTAAATATATGAATACATACATAATACATTAAAAGAAGAATATGCAATAAAAATAAAATAATATATAATAAAAATATGAATGTAAAATTAATTTAAAGTAGAAATATGCAATCAAATAAAATAAAGATATGAACATAAGAATGCAATAAGAAAATGTAATATTTGTATATATAAACATAATAAATTAAAGTAAGTATATAACAAATAATAATAAGAAAATATATTTATAAACGTACAAAGTTAAAGTCAAATGTGCGATAAAAAAATAAGGATGAAAATATTAATAAAACGTAATAAGTTAAAGAAAGAATGTGCAATGAAATGAAAGTCCAGATTATCTTCCTTTCAGAAGGATCCTCACAAATATATTGTTGCTTTAAGAACACGCAGCATTTAACATCATATATATCATTTACACCGTGCCGAAAGAAACCTCCTCTCCTCCTGCTGAAACAAAGATTACACAGACTTTAAATTGCATGTTTATTTGTTTGAGTAATGGCTGTTTTTGACTCACTACCTGCAATAAAGTGCCAATTAGTCTCCTCCTGAGATAATGAAATATTTGGAGCCTTGGTAAGTCGGAGCATTACTCACGCGGCCCGAGGGGGGTTAATAATTACTGTAATTGACTAAAGACGGCAGCACCATGATTTATTCCGCTTAACGTTTTTCTTGGGAATGCAACCAATGTTATTGTTACAAATGCATCCAAACTCTCCTCATGAAACAGAGAGCAAAGGAAGAGCGTTAAATGTGTTAAAACAGTGCATGAATAGGGTTTATATCACACTTACACACTAATGGAGATGCATGTTTCTGCAGGTGAGTATGCTCGTGCGTGTGCATGCATGAAGAGGGTTTATTCCTCCTATAAGATTTGCATAAAGTACTAGTGGTGTAAAGTAACTAAGTACATTTACTTAAGTACAATATTGAGATACTTGAGTATCTCCATTGTATGTTACTTAGTACTTTTACTCGACTACATGTATTTAATCCCTTTAGTTACTTTACAGATGTGGATGAATGATGTGAAATATAATCAAGTGTTAAATCAGACTTTAGTTCCACCTGGAGTAAATCCACAAGCTACCCTGCAGTATACAAAGTCATTCAAACTAGCTGCACCTTTACCAGCTTTGAGAACACTTTCATGATCAATCATTATAAAACATATCATATATATTATTCTGAAATGGACCAATCTGCACAATGACTACTTTTACTGTCGCTACTTTCACTATATTTTGATGAGAATACTTTTCTACTTTTACTTGAGGAACATTTTGAATGCAGGACTTTTACTGAAACAGAGTATTCCTACACTCTGGTACTTCTACTTTACTCAAGCACAAGATCTGAGTACTTCTGCTTTTACTCAAGTACAAGATCTGAGTACTTCTACTTTTACTCAAGTACAAGATCTGAGTACTTCTACTTTTACTCAAGTACAAGATCCGAGTACTTATAATTTCACTCAAGTACAAGATCCGAGTACTTCTACTTTCACTCAAGTACAAGATCTGAGTACTTCTACTTTCACTCAAGTACAAGATCCGAGTACTTCTACTTCACTCAAGTACAAGATCCGAGTACTTCTACTTTTACTCAAGTACAAGATCTGAGTACTTCTACTTTTACTCAAGTACAAGATCCGAGTACTTCTACTTTCACTCAAGTACAAGATCCGAGTACTTCTACTTTCACTCAAGTACAAGATCCGAGTACTTCTACTTTCACTCAAGTACAAGATCTGAGTACTTCTCCCACCTCTGCAGTACTCTGAGTGGACACTTACCCACAGGTTTAGGGAGTAATGGATCAGATGTAACATGATTATGTAATCAGGATACAGTTACGTTAGAAAAAGACGTAATTAAATACCCGTTACTTTTCTTTAATTGAATAAAGATAAGTCTGACACCTTTTCCTCCTGTATAACACCAGGTAATCCATAAGTAACATCAAGTAATCGGGTCACACTACGTTTATCAAATTCAGAAATTCTTTAGCGGTATCAGTAGCAGTATCTATAGAAAATTATGTATATAGCACGTGATTAGGTAATGAGTCACAGAATAAAGTATCCCTCCCAACCCTGCATTCAGCTGTCGTGCACACTTATATATTTAACATACATTGTAAGAAAATGCTGCAAAAATACATACATTATTTAGGTAGCGTTGGCCTGTTACACAGTATTTCCCTCCCCTGGTAGTCTTTCCCTCCTATTGAACATTATTCTGTATTTTCTGTCTAATGCCATTCTCAGTAACCCTCCATCACTGCTCTTTCTCTTACTGGTGGTTTATGCGTACTATCAAGATAATTTCATTATGGTTCGTGGCCTTCTCTCGGGGCATGATTGTGTTTTATAGGTTATTTGAGAAAAGATCCAATCACGGCTTGTGACCGCGGGGCTCAGATCTGACATTTCCTGTTCGTCTCTGGAGTCTCTCTTCCTCAGAAAGAAGAATTACATCGACGGCTGCTGCTCTGCTTCTGCACATACAGTATGTCCGACTCTACTAAGGAGAGACAGCTATTACTTAACCCTGTTGCATCATGAGCGGGATCAAAATCAGGTGAAATCCCCAAGAAACATTGTGCATGATTTTCCCCGTGCAGGTCAAAGGGTTTTAGAGAAACTCAAGAGCCACAGCTGGGTCACAAGTCCCGCCTCCTCAGAATAATCTCACTATAAACATTGAAAAAGGCCTGTAAAATGTATTATTTGAGATTTATTCTGAGTTTCTCGCACTGTGATCACTCAGACAACTATTTATTTCGGTTTTTTTCTGCATCGTTATAGAAAAAATATATATACAGAACCCTTTAAATGTTGATTTTTCCATTGTAAACCCAGGTTCTGGTCCAGGCTCTCGTCATCTCACGCCTAGACTACTGCAACTCCCTCCTGGCTGGTCTACCTGCATGTGCCATCCGACCTCTGCAGCTCATCCAGAATGCAGCGGCTCGTCTGGTCTATAACTTTCCTAAATTCTCCCACACCACACCACTCCTCCGCTCCCTTCACTGGCTTCCAGTAACTGCTAGAATCCACTTCAAGACACTGGTACTTGCGTACCATGCTGTGAATGGATCTGGCCCTTCCTACATCCAGGACATGGTTAAACCGTACACCCCAGCACGTGCACTCCGCTCTGCATCAGCCAAACGGCTCGCTGCACCCGCACTGCGAGGGGGACCCAGGAACGTTACCCTACTCAGCAAAAACTAACGTGGGTTTGGTCTATCCTCGGCGTCCAAAACTAGGTGGGAAGTAGAGGCTCCCCACTTGTAAATACAGGACGAGCAGAAAAGGACTTACTA
>NW_011334639.1:0-1619 GCF_000735185.1 Notothenia coriiceps
GCGTTTTCTGAAATGCTATAGTGTTTTGTGAAATGCTGTTGTGTTTTGTGAAATGCTGTAGTGTTTTGTGAAATGCTGCAGCGTTTTGTGAAATGCTGTTGTGTTTTCTGAAATGCTGTGGCGTTTTCTGAAATGCTGTAGTGTTTTGTGAAATGCTGTTGTGTTTTGTGAAATGCTGTAGTGTTTTCTGAAATGCTGTGGCGTTTTCTGAAATGCTGTAGTGTTTTCTGAAATGCTGTGGTGTCGTGCACTTCAGGGCCACCGTACAATTAGAAAAAAGAGAAATAATGTACTTGGATAATAACAGCACTTGTCCACTCAGCGTATCAGATTTCCATTAAACAAATTAGGAAACATTACCACACCACAGTAGAAAGCAATGCCAGCTTATCAGACAGGTGACACATTTCATAAAATATGTTTTGCTCTGCTGACTCTATTATGGCTTACAGCGCACACTCAGCAGAAATGCTGGAACAAGGCTGAAAATGAAAGCCATTCCAAAACCACAGCAATAACAACTTTTGTGTTAAGTGTTATTTTAGAAATGGATTTGCTCCAGTGATGGATCCATTAAGGCCAACGGCTAATGTAACAACCTGCAAATGACAAACAAGTGAACATCCCCGACAAAATAAAGGAGCAACATGGGCTTTATGTTATTTTATGTCATATTTTCTATTTTCCATCCAATGTTTTTTCCTCCCTATGTGTCTGATCTAACTCAAGATTTTTTAACAAGCCATTTGTCAATTCTTAAAAGTGCTCTGTTATTGACAACAAATAATGAAATATTTTTTCATTTGGCTTCATTTTATTAGCCGGTGTTTATCAGCCTATTGCTGATAAGGAGGGGTAGATTTCTTTTTATTTTGGTTAAGCCCTAACCAATCAGTTAATAATGGTGTATACATCCCTTATTGCTTTTTCCAATGCCAGTGAAACGTTTTTTTACATATTTAAATGTACAGTAGCCAGTTCTTATGGAAATGTTGTTAATTAACCATTTCTGATCCTACCTATACAGAGCTGAGATTGATGGATTGTTTAAATAACCATCGGTGGACACAACACTGTACTTTTGTTTGTATTTTTTAACAAACTGGAACTTTTGATGGAGATTTTAGAGACATGCTCGCTATGAGGCTAGATGAATAAAACAAATCAGGTAAGATGATGTTACATTAATGCGTGGAACATAGCTGAGCAACCAAATTTGCTAGCTAGTCATGGCAATGGCTGTGTTGGTGATGTTTAGAGTGCAAAATGAGAGAAGTATCATTGAGCAGTTTAACACAGAACTAACTCTTATAAGAATGTGACATGATATTTTAGATTTACAAACATCACCATGGCACAGTTCACAGGGTCCAAAAATGATTCGTCTCTCGCTGTATACTATCATACATATTTTCTCCAAAATAAGGCCTATGGGGGACATTGGAAGGGCGGGACTACGCTTCTATATAGAATGATGCAGTGATGACATATTTTTGTAGGCTGACCCCAGAGGTTGCGCTAGACTTTTTCGCTGCCCGTCATTTTGACGGACAGGATCGTAAAACTTCCGTCAAAATCAAGAATTATCCGTAGGCCTTTACACAACTCTGACGAGGGGG
>NW_011334640.1:0-2020 GCF_000735185.1 Notothenia coriiceps
GTGTAATTGGTTGGCGTGGCCTGGGCCTGGTGGTGGGGCCGTGATATATTTCCATGGGGCCCAAAATCCCTGGCGTGTATGGCCAGAGGGCAGAAGGACCGATAACACATTTACTACAATAGCATGTGAGGCTGAACAAAAGGACCTTTTGACTATGTAAATGTAGTCTTTAAAAAAACAAAACATTTACTGACTTTTTTAGGATAGCTTCAAGTAATGTTGTAAAATTACAACCGGGGGCCTTACAGGGTTAAGGGCTATTGTTTACTGTTATTTACTTTAAGATGTTTATTCTTAACCTATCACTTAATTTAAAAACTCTTATTTAAATGATGTGTGTGTGTCTCTGTATCCCAGATGATACACTGAGAGAATGAGCTCATAGGGCTGCTGATCATCAAAAGCTAAACAGTTTGTATATTGCATTACATTTGTATAATGTAAGCTTAGTTGATACTTTGCCTGCGGGAATACAAAAAAAAAAGTTAGATATACTGAATATTATTTGATCTATTCCACCACTTAATCTCAAATAATGTAGAGGTGTGTTGTACAGTAGGTGCCTTAAATAACCCCTTATTTTATAGTGAGATGTATTTTTATGTTCATATAATAGTGATTTCAATGCCACCCCAAAATGATCACTGGTTCCATCCTGGCCACCCCACTGAAAATGTCCTGGCTCCGCCACTGGGTTGGAGCTTAGACTTTCCGACTTTCAATTTTAAGGATCACCCTAATTCACATATATGTAATTTGTTTCAAGTTTTTTCAAGGCAAAGCCAAATATTTCCACCAAACTACCAACACTGCAGCAGAAACTCCAATCATAACTCCCCTATTTGCACCATACACTCTGCATTCAGTATGAGAATAGGAGAACCAAAAAGAAAAGCACATTTCAAGGTCAGGAAACCAGAAACATGCTTGTGGCAGCTCTGCAATACTACCAAAATACAGTGGATGATTTGGAATTTGAATTAAAAAAAAACAAGAATACAATAGTGCTATAAAGATAGATTCATAAATGAATAAATACAATGGTTCAGTATTTCCCCCTTCAGAATTGTATTCCCGGCAGAGCGGAGAAGCCTTTTAGAAAACCGCATTTGAGATTCTGGGACATACTGCATTTAATAATAAAACTAACTTAAAAAAAACGATAATTGAACAGTGAGTGGTCAAAGAGCAGAGACGGCCCTACAGGAGGAAAGAGCCGAGTTCATTTATGAGCAAAAATCCTATTAGCATGTGTCTAGTGGCATAAAGCCATCAGAAATAAACAGAGAGAAGAAAGCTCAATTTAAAATGAAATGCAGCATGTGAGGGGGGAAAAGCAGTCTCTCTCTCCCTCTGCCCCCCTCTCTTCCTCATTGCCTTTCTCTTTATTACTCTCCTCCAAAAATCATCCCAATTACAGCGCTAATTTTAGCCTCCAGGTGGTGTGCGTTTGTGTATTTTACCTTTCCAATAGATCGGAAAAGAGGCTTAATACAGCAGGCAGAGGTCGAGCTAACTAACCTTTGTCGGCTTCAAACCGTTCACAAAATACAACATTAAGCTGTGCACGGAGTGTGTGTATGTGTTTGCGTGAGTGTGCTAGAACGAAAGAGATGTAGTAGCATGTTCTGAGAGTGAGAGAGAAGACGACAGCTTGCACGAAAATCCCTACATTTGTGATCGTGCGATGTGTGCGTGTGTGTTTGAGCTCAGCGCATTATGTTGCCGTGTTTTTTTTTCTCACTGTACACAACTGCCAAAATGTCATTCTGGTAACACAGCGATCATCAAAGCCTGCACCATCTATCCTAAAGACCATCTAGTGATATTCATAAAGAGCATAACAGATAACAGCCTTGTCATGTTAGCTCCTCCATAATCCAGACGTCTAGCCTTTCATCTACATCAGTGCGTGTGTATGTGTGTGTGTGTGTGTGTGTGTGTGTGTGTGTGTGTGTGTGTGTGTGTGTGTGTGTGTGTGTGTGTGTGTGTGTGTGTGTGTGTGTGTGTTTGAGGGAGA
>NW_011334641.1:0-1689 GCF_000735185.1 Notothenia coriiceps
CTAGTTAGCTAGCAGGTTTATTGTTTTGGGTGCAGTCCCTTTTGCCTCCACTTGCTGTTCAAATAAATGTTGAAAGAAAAAGTAAATCTGTCCATATGGATGTTGAGAGATGTATCCGTAGATTTAGTCCCTAATTTTGCTCTCAAAGTGCACCAGATTGATGCATTTAACTTCAACATTTAAAAAAAAATCTTCCCGGGAGAGCATGCCCGGAGGAAGTTAGGTCCACCACCTGCCCAAACCCCCTGTTAAATTGTCTCACCCACATTGAGGATGCTTCCTACGCCCATGTTTTATTCCATGTGTCAAGTCGGGCAAATTGGGTCCAAATGTTATTGCATCAATAATCTGTTAACATTAAAATCACTAAATATATTCTGTAACTGTCTTTCTCTAGGCAACTCAAGGGCTCAAGGGATTACTTTATGAATAATGGTCCAAAATAACATTAAATGCCAAGGGTTTTTTGTTAAGAAACATACTTTCGTCGCCGGCCGGCCGATACATGCCGCGCATTAAGTGGGCCTGTCTGTCAATTAATCCCTGGGCCACTTTTTCCCCCCAGTCCGCCCCTGCACAGAGCCAAGCTTTAATGAAACACAGATCCTGGTCTCTTGTGCCCCCCCTGTCATGTTTCTGCGCCCCCCACTTTGGGAACCACTGTTCTAGAAGGTTCTGAGAGGAGCCCCAGCTCTGACAGAGGCACTGTACGTGGTGAACGTTCTGCTGGACAGCTTCTTCCTGTACAGTGTCTACAGAAAGACACATCTGCTTTAGTTATTCCTGTGGGAAAGAGAGGCCTTTTGTAGATGTATACTTCTTTCAGTTACATTTTAATAATCACAATTGTCATTTTAGCAGGTTTACAGTATGTGCAATGGCTTTTTAAATGGTTTGAGCAATATACTTAACCTTTATGTATTTTCAAGGGTAAACCTTCCATCAACTATCAGACGAGCTAATTACAGTTGTAATAACACATAATGGGATGAGTCACACAGTGATAATTAAACAGTGGGACAACACAGTCCTGACAGTGGTTCTTCAAGATGGCACCAAGTCATTCTTAAACATATTCATAACAACAAAAACGCAAGGTGAGGATTTATTTAAGGATAATATTGTTATTATTCATATTTCATGTTTAAGTAAAGAGTGTGATTTTACCTTTTTATTTGTTGTGATAATTGTATTTCATGTTCAATGGTGGTTCTTATTAAATAGAATGTTTATTCATCCACGCTTTGCTGAAATAATTATAATTTAAACCTTTATTATATATTACCTGTCTTTAATTATGTATGTTTTTAATTGCTTCTCCCCCTCAAAAAACCTTGTTTGCTAATCGAATCCCTGGAAACCTTCACACTCAAAACATATATTTTAGATTTTATATACAAGAAGTAAAGTTGAATTCGTTTAGAGGAGACCTCTCTCTTACATAACAATAAACTGTTTTTTAACCTGTGTTTCCCAATATAGTATGATTTCTTTAGGCTACTGGAAAAGCTGTATTTCAAACTCTAAAGCCCCTTTCAGACCAACGCGGTTCCCGTTCTAGCTCCGTGCTTGGGCTCTTCTGGTTCGGAAACGGTTGTTCTTTTCAGCCCCCGTTTTGTTCACACCGCCTAGAGTCCGACTGGCGCTGCCGCGGCTGCATCATGACGTCAAGGCACACAGGGGGATAGG
>NW_011334642.1:0-3177 GCF_000735185.1 Notothenia coriiceps
CAGCAACCAAGGTAACCCCCTACTTATCACCTGAATCTCCTCCTAGAGCACCATTGTGTTGTTTTTAACCAAATCTCTCTCAGAGGGGCGTGGGGAGGGGCTCCTTATTTTCATCTAAAGTAACAGACAGAGAATCAGCACTTTTGAAACAGGGTTGAAACAGAGGGGATTATGGGTAATGCTGCAATTATCTGTTTGGTGTTTGGAGACAAACACTTCAAAGACATGTTTGTATATATATATGAGACCTATAGTATATTAATGAAAAACATTATAATAGGGGACCTTTAAGTAAAAGTACAGAGGCTACGGTACGGTGGCCGACAGGTGCAAACGTGTTGCAACGGCCCGAAACACTTCCATTAGGAGAAACTCGCTACAGCTTCAAAAAATATGCAAATGTACCAAAAAAACATGCAAATTAAGCGACATCTTCACTAACTTGATATCACATGTTCAGCATTTACTAAAAGCGATGCATAAAGAAAACACTGCATATACAAAACACCGTCTTAAAATACTCTATTCTAAGAAAAATCCTGATTTCCAAATGTTAAAAGTACAACCGTATATCACAATGTATTTAAGAGTAAACGTACTGATTCGTCACATTGGCTTATTTGACAATCATATAAAGTAGTATTATCAGCTAAATGTACTTCAAGTAACAAAAGTAAAAGTATGGAAAGTTGATATTTTCACTGTATTATATTATTATTATTATTATTATTATTATATGATCCCATTTCAAGAGCATTTTAGCGTTGCATTTGATTAATGTGGACCAAACTTAGTACAGTACTGCGTTATACCATATCAGCATATCATGTGTTTTTGTATGCAACTATTAACCGTGAATGTTTAAAAAAATAAAAATGTATTTCAATGTGAATTTCTTTTAAGTATGTCTTCATTTTTATTTTTTTTATAAAGCACTTTGCATTGCCTTGTTGAAATGTGCTTCATCATTAATATTGCTGCTGTGTGAGTGTATTGGAGCAGACTTAAGGGAAACCAGACTTCACTCTGCAAGTCCAACATTTACCCACTGTGATATTTCTGCCTTATTCAAATCAAAGCCTCTATAAACTCAGCATGTGCGCAGACAGAGCTAAAGTAAAAGCTACTTCACTACCGCTATGTGTATTCGCCTAATTACTCTGTTTTAATCATTATAACCCTTAAACGCTTTTCTTCTAAATTAGCAGTGTTTAAACATTAATGATCCTCAGTAGTTTTTAAACCAGTGTTTAATTGTCTTGATCATTTCACATCTTTAATTAAACTTCAATTTATAATCAATCCTTTTCCAATATTTTACCTTATCCAAGAAAATAANAGGCCCTATTATTCTTTTCCGGTGTGTCCCTTTCCTGTAGTGTGTTGTATAGGATTTAGTGCATGTAAATGGTCTGCAAAGTCTGAAATCCCAGTGTTCCCTCAAGAGGGAGGCCCAATCCCAAACCACGCCCTACACCCTACCCCTACCCACTCCCCCTCCTCGACGGAGTGACACTCGCAGCTCAACGAGGCTCCCTCCTGTCAGATGGAGGGAGTAAATACAGCGGCAAGCTTTGGGACGGCCTCCCCTCTCTCCGGTAGAAACAGGAAATGCCGTAACTGTATGTAACAACGGTTTCAAATCAGCATCTCTTGGACAAAACATTTAAAATAATAACTAAAATAAAACTCTAAACATCTTTAATTGTGTTAATTTTTTGTAAAGCTCAGTTAGTTTTAAACCTGATATTTATAAGCTTCTTAGTTTTTGCAACAGTCTGTAAATATACACAACTTTATAATAAAATGCACACATTTACCTTTTTCTAGACTAAACACAGTGTATAAGTAAAAACATATGAGGTTATCATGAGGTTGTTAACATCGCAGTTTATCAGTGGATGTTTGCTGGAACTACTTGTTAACAGCTTGTTTCCTGACGGACACACACAGCGTTGAGACCGGTCAGCAACGATGCAGACTCGCTGTTTGAGGGCTTGATAGCCCACTCCCCCTCCACACTCGTTGGTTTGGAACAGCATTTAATGTGGCGGACCCTCCACGCGAATGTGCAAACGGAGGGGTAGTGTAGGGTATAGGGGGCGGTTTGGGATTGGGCCGGAGTTTCTCTCCCACACACTCTGCCTAACACTCGCGCTTCTATTGCGCTCCAACACATTGTTCGTGATAGGCTGAGGGGCGGGACATCTCTAAGCGGTTGACCAATCACAACAGAGCTAACAGCTAACCAATCAGAGCAGACTGGGCTCTGATTTCAGACAGAGGGTGAAAAGAGGTGGCAGGCAGTATGAGAAAAATAAAGACCTTTTTGAACATGGAAATTGGTAAGCCGTTCATTTTCGTAATCATTTCACATGTTCAATTAAACTTAAATCAAGGTGTTTCACAGCTTACCCTGTCATTTTACCAAAAGGAATAACATTTTTTTTAAAGAGTTTGCTGGTTTATTAATAACACGATTCAGCGTCTTGTCAAATTGTCTAGAGTTAAGTATTAAGAATAAGTGCTATGAAAAAGAGTGACAGTGATTATAAGTCAGGCACGATCCTCCATTACGAAAGTCCGTACATTTGATGTTCAGGCGGAAATCTTTCTTTAACAGGATTACCAGTGGTAACAAATCAAAATTAGATGTGTGTCTTCTTAGATTGTCAGTGAGTGACAAAGTGGCTCCAGGAGGAGGGATGGCGCAGAGAGAGGGTGTCAGAAAAATGAGTCATAGACGACTAACCTGCGCTGGGAACCTGTCAGTGAGAAACAATCTTCTAGCTGTGTGTGTCACAGTTGGTTTTGCAAAGAGATGAAGAGTCTGGCTGTTCACTTCTCAGGCTTGGGAGTCCTGTCTCCTACTGATGTTGAGTTACAGGCTCGTTACTGACAGAGGAAGTGTTATCAGAGAGAGGCGCTGAGTGAACACACTGGATCTGCTGCGGTTGCTTTTCATTATACTGCTGAAAACAATGGAAAATAATAAAGAGATCACTAGTTTTCCACTCCTTCTAGAGAAGAAGAATTGGGAGGGATGAAACCCTCTTTAATGGTCACACATGCAGAGCACACAGTGAAATGTTTTCTCTGCTTTTAACCCATCTTAGTACCAGGAGTCTAGTACCAGGAGCAGTGGGCAGCTATTGCAAAGCGCCCGGGGACCAATGG
>NW_011334643.1:0-1286 GCF_000735185.1 Notothenia coriiceps
TTTATAAGCTTCCCTTGACTCTTTTCAGTCTCTCCTGCCTTCAGGGTTCTAGAATACACTAACACACCTCATTCATATTCATATTAATTAACGTTTTGTTATAATAATCTTTTTGGCATGTGTCATTATAGTGGTTAACTTATTTGGTTAACTTGTATTTCCTTACGGCAGTGTTTGTTCTGAATGTTATGAAATCTCTCTTCCTTTAAGGATGAAATGTGTAGGTGTTGGTGGAGGCAGTACATAGCTGTTGAGCTGTGCTGCATTACACACAGAGGTGTGTGTGGTGTTGCTTCCCTCTGCTTCTACACGCCGCTTGTAGCTGTTACACATCGTAAGACCTCTGCTGGGAGTTATGTGAGGTCACCAAAATGAAACAAAGTGTTAGAGGTGTGCAGTAAGTAGTTCCAATCACAGCTTTACAGTGACATCCAAGAGAACAACTCTCTAGAGTTATTTTGTATAAATATACTTTAACTTACAAATTGTCAGTGTTAGGAGTATAATGCACATCATTCAATTACAAATGGTATACTGAATGTTCTTTCTCAGTTTATACCAAGACACCTTAATTTCTATACAAATGTATCTGGAAAGAGCTAAGTGTATGCCAGCAGCTCCGATCTCCTACTATATCATTCATATTATTTAGCCTTAATCGAAGGAACTAGGTTTATACATACGAGGAATTGGTGTATATGGTGCATACATGAACACAGTCCAAAAAGATCAACTGAATGAATAAATAACAAAAAACAAAACAACTATATAAAACTATTAAAAAAGACTACTATTACATTCAAATTAAATTAAAATATACCCAAAAACTAGGCCTACTTACAAAAAACATGACAACATACTCTGTATAATAAAAGAAAAGTGAATATGTGCAGTGTTGGTATGAAAAGTGGGAAGCTGTGCAGATATTAAGAGAGGCAGCTTTTTATATAAATGTGCTGAATACTCTGAGGGTTGTGCAGGACAGTACAATGAAAAATACATTGTTAGCATAGTGTCTATGGAGTGATGTACTACCCAATATACTGATGTGTAACAACATTACACACGTTTTAACATCTTTTCTGACGTACTCATTAGTATTGATGTAAGTAGTGACTCACACACATGAAATGACAGCTTTTCTTCTCCCCACTCGCTTTCAAATCATGTGTGTCAGATTCCAGGCAGATTAAATGAACCTGAATCATACTTAAGATAATTAACTGTTTATATTTCAACAAGCGGCCAGTGGTGTGTGAGTGATTGGGCCGTAGGTGAGAGCCATT
>NW_011334644.1:0-340 GCF_000735185.1 Notothenia coriiceps
TCGTGCAGCCCCAGGAGAATTAACAAATACATTGAAAATAAAGAGATAGAAGAAATAGAAAATGTTTGTGATGCATGTACATATACATTATTGTGTTAGAACACAGCAAGCAAGCTTAAAGGAAACTATTCTCCCGACCAAAATAAAGGTTTATTGGGCCAAATGGCAAAGAAAGGCTTATTTTTGTAACTCATTCATCGTAAACAATTAACAGAAAATGTCAACGCCTAGCCGAAAAAAGGAAATGTTCTTGCAAACCCATTATTTAAATAGTAACCTGCTAATATGAAAGGGCACTTTAATACAAAAAAGCAATGGCATTGCTTTGGAAAAATACATG
>NW_011334645.1:0-5597 GCF_000735185.1 Notothenia coriiceps
GCTTTCAATCCCAGTGCACAAGCGATCCAGCTGACACTGGAGGGGTCCCATTGCGGCGTACGTCGTCCTCCGGAGCTATCCTGTCGCCGCCTTCTTGCCCGACCTCGAGCCCGGCCTCCTGAGTTCCCCAGCCGCGGCCTTCGCCCTCGAGCCCGGCCCCCTGAGTGCCGCGGTCTTCGCCCTCGAGCCTGGCCCCCTGACTCTTCCAGCCGCTGCCTTTGTCCCCATGCCTGGCCCCCTGAGTTCGCCCGCTGTGGCCTCCGGCCCTTTATGAACTCTGCCTTGCCCCCGGGCCGTCCGCCTGAGACCCCCACTACGAACTCTGCCTTGCCCCCGGGCCGTACACCCGAGTCCCTCTTCTCGGCTTCTGCTGTTCCCCCGGGCCGTCCGCCCGAGTCCCCCTTCTCGGCTTCTGCTTTGCCCCGGGATGTCCGTCTGGACAGGAATGTTGTTTTTTCTACAATGTTTGAAAGAAAAAAAAAAATCAGTTGTGTAAAACTACTCTGAAATCTCACTTTTATACTACTGAGATTTAACTTAACTTCAGTGCCTCTTCGGGGGTTAAGTTGAACCATTGACTCAGTTTACCCCCCATTATGTGGCTTACTTTCCCCCTTAGCCACTTTGTTTGGAAAAAATCTGTCTAGCTGAGTCATTCATGCTAATCTTTTGCTAAATTATTCACATGGTTTTACTCCTTGCTAAATAACCAAAATGTACAATACATATTTTCAGACCTGGATAATTTAGCTTCGACATAACAGTAATTGTGTACTTTGACAAGCCAAACATGGTCTATTGTGAAAAAAACACATTTACCAGTTGACCTCTCCATCACAGCCAAATAGAAATTATGGGTGCTTCCTGAATTGATGGTTACATGTGCACAGTTCCCTAGATAAAGGGGGCGGGTCAACTTCCACACTGGCACAACTTACCCCACTCTCCACTATCTTATTTGGTAACTCTTTGTTTAAAGCTCTGGTAACTTCTTGTAAAAATAAAATGGTTCCGATCATAAGGAAAATGAATACAATAATTATATGAACTGCTTGTGTAACCTCGATAATCTTGTAGTCATTTATCCAGATTTTAGAAAAACTTCTGCAAATCAACATGTCTCTATATTAACAACACAACATAAACACAATTTTTATACACAATCACCATTGCCAAAATAAATCTAGATAACTGTATAATCATAACAAATATAGAGAATCTGAAAAAAACAATTAATGATGATGATTATTTACACACTGCTATCATAGGTCTATTATTTGCATTACATCAATAATATATTTTTTTTAAATCACAGTTATCATATAAAAAATATATCACAAAAGCATTATTTGAATATAGAACAATTAATTATATTCTCATAAAACATTTAGTTTGCTAAATCTTTGTTGAGTAACTATAACAATCAAATAAATTGTGTGTAGTAAAACGTATAACTGAAGTAGAGAGGAAGGACAAAGTGCCAAATAGAAATACTAAAGTACCTCAGATTTGTTAAGTACTTATTTTAGCGCTGAAATGCATTAATTATTTGATTAAAAACAGAAGGGGGGTGCAGGTGACTGAGATTTCACTACAATCCACTGCAAAGGTGGTGGAGGAAGGGCCTGGACCGCTATTTAAAACACAATAAGGGTGTTTCATTAGTAATGACCTGAGTAAGACAAGCCACACACACACACACACACACACACACACACACACACACACACACACACACACACACACACACACACACACACTCTGAGAGCGCTCTGACCTGGATGAGACGGATGTGAGGAGAGGGAGGACAGAGGAGACGGTGGAGACACAGATCAGGTTGCAGTCATTACCGAGGATGTGGCTCTGCTGCTTTCCGGAATAAAGACGGGCAGAGTGGAAAAACATTTCTCCTCAGGAGCAACCCCCCGCCCCCAGTCCCCAACGCCTCATCTATGAATATGGAATCTCTCTTTGTGTCGTGTATTTAACAATTGTTTCCAGTAAGTATCAAATGGGGAAATATATGTATATGTTTTGCGTGTGTAGACATTTTAAATTCACTCTGAAATAGACATGTCCACATGGCCATTGAAGAGAACCTTACATTGTCATTCCTAATCTGTATTCTTAATGTTTTTAGAGGGGCGTGTGCACATGTATCATTCAAAGCTTTGTTTATTCTGTTCGTTAAATAATGGGGGGAAATATTTGTTATGCACACAGAGTGATATTAAGATTTATTTATTTAAAGTCCCTCAGTATCTCTGACTTTATCATGTCAACAAAAACAAGAATTGGGAACATGGCAAATGTTCAGATTGGTGTTCTGTAGCAAATTAGAATACATTTACTAAGTTACTGCCTTAGTTGCATATTTGAACTGAACATTTAAGGAAACGTGTAAAACATTAATGTGGAAATGGTGTAAAAGGGAGAGCATTTAGGGGTGATTTAAAATATGTCCTCTTTCACCTTTAGTGTCTTCTCTACAGAATGATGCATCATCATCTGAATCCAGTCACTGAATTAGAGGTACACATCTCATTCCATGCTTTTAAACTTAAATTATTCCCACTCTTTGATCGCTTGTCCCCGCTCGCTCCATCCCTGCACTGGTCTGTTGCCATGGAGACGTGTTGCCAGGTCTCAATTGTTGCCACCCTCCATATGGTTCAGGCCTCCTTCAGCAGGTCTCCGGGGACTCCTCTCAGAGAGAAAGCCTCTCCTGTTTAACATTCAGACCCTCACAGCTGATCCAGGAGCTGTCACTCTGACCCGGCAGTCAACTAGGATTATGGGATATGTGGGGGAAAGCTGGATCCTCCTCTTCAGATCTGTTCAACTGCGAAAGGCTTACTTAAGATATTTTTTCTAAAGCCCTGATCTGATTAAGAGAGGAAAAGGACACATTCCGTCCCGCCGTCCTGTCAGAAAAGACGATAAATGTTGGCTATGACAGCAACCTTTTAATGTAATTTCATATCAACACAGTGTGTACATGTTATCTTTGTGCATGCAGGAAGCCATTTTAGCCTGTTTTTCTAGAGCTGAAGAACTGTGACACAGCACCCCCAAGAGCTCACATTCATACACGACATGTTTATTGTTGCACCACAAGATGAGAGTTTTTATAAGTGAGACAAAAAAGGTATTTCATTTTACAACTTACAAATACAAAAACTGTAAGTGTAGAATAATAAATAATTTGTCTAAATAAAAGAAGAATAGCAGCTTAAATAAAAGTGATAACTGTGCACAAGTATTACAGATTATATATTTTAAGTATATTTACAAAGTTCTCACATTACAAATGTGCATGTCAACCATACAGTAAAATGTGTAATGTGTAATTATAAATATCTTCTGGGAAAACATTTGTCTCAGCTGAAGGCGAAATGCAGCTTCAATCTTTCAAGACTTAACTTTTACCATTCAAGATGTGCAACCTATTTATTCTATAATGTTAAATATACATAACATATTTATAGTCTCTATATTTGACATTCAATCCCATGCAACTAGTATCAATTAAATATTTAAAATATATATAGACTGGGGTGGAAATATATATAAAACTAATTTGTGCTTAATTTATTGTTTAATGTGCAAAGATTTGCAATGTTTGGTGAGAACTAATGTGGTGCAACAGTGCCCCCTGGTGGCCGCTGCGCTCTAAAGCCTTACCAAATGTGTCTGATGCTGCAAGAGTTTATGTGTTCTAATGCAGGGGTGTTCAGCTGTTGGTGCTGATGCACATCTAGGTGTTAAAGACAAGGTAGGTGAAGTTCTCCTGCTTGGGTTTGGCGCTGAAGTTGTAGTGTCCGATGCGGTTCCTCTGGTAGTAGAAAAGGCAGACGAAACCCATGATGAAGAAGAGCGACACGCCGATCCCCAGGCAGGAGAGCCCAACTAAATGAAGAGTGTCAGATTCCTCCTCCAAGGACTCTGGAAGAAAACGTGTTGGAGCATTATAAATCATTAAACATACAGTGGAATGGAGAAACAAGTTGAACAAAAAAACGTTACTCTAAACATCAAATTGGTAAAGAGATGATTCTAAATAATGGGACTTTCATACAGCTCTTATAACAGCACAATCCCAAATAGCGGAAATATTTAATTCAACTCAAGAATCCATCATGAAAACAGATAATCCACATGAAGAAATGTGTGTTTTCCATCCCGCTACCTGAGCCTGCCATTGCCATAACTGAACAGCTAGATGGATTTTCACATTTGAAAAATGAGAAGAGAGCGTTTATAATGGATTTTGCAGACAGACTAGACTAGAAGCTGTAGTGTTTTACTTGCTGGATGGAATTCAATCCCATTTGATCTAAAATGTATCAACAAAAATGTGTATTTTCTAACAGAACGACAATTGTTTTTTCTGTGTTTGAATACTGACCTTCATCTGACCTCAGTAGAGGCCCGGAGGAACCGAATGCTGTTCCAATTGTGTTTGAAGACTGAGCGGTTCTTTGTTGACAGTCCTGCAAGAAAACAGGAGCAGCAAGGGCACTGTGTTATTCTAGAATCATCCACTCTGTAGAAGCTGCAAGGCAGTATCTGAGTTTGAATAGCATGAACCCACAGGCACACAGGAACCGGATCCAGTCTCCACACAGATCTGGACCTGGCAGTGCAGGTAGATCACGTCCAGGTCGATGAAGGAGAATATCTGCACGGACACTCGGGATGTGCTGGAGTTCCCATTCATCAACACCGTGGTGTATGTGTTCAGGGAGCAGCTGTGGAGACAGGGACAAGGAACTCAAGCTATTATTTTCCTGCTTTTTCTTGTCTGCGTCTGAATTGCAATACAAGATTATTAAATGACAATCCCAAACAATATACAGCTCAACTAAAACTGAATTTTCTTATAAAGCTAAAAATACAGGAGACTTTCTCACTAAGCTGCTGTGACGTGGCATTGTCATTGTTGTCTCTATAAAATATAGTTTTTACTTCAGGATCTTTCAGAAAGATAGTGGCACCACTTCCGTGTCATTTTATATTGTAAAGATTTGTCTGAAACCTGCAGGTTTGACTGCTGTTTTTCGTTTGCTTTAGTTGTTTTGTGTTGTTTTCTTCTAAACTGCAACGACCAGAAGTAGCACACATTAATTCACTGTTTTCTTTACAATGAACATAAAGTATTTATATTCTTTTTTTTCTTTTTCTTGAAATATTGCAATTGAATTAAGTTTAGAATTTGGGGGGAACAGAAATGTGTCTCCTTATCATCACATCATCACTGATGCTGAGTTTCTGTGAGCACAAATGTATCTGTTGGTTCAAACTGATAGGGTATAACTACACATAACCATAGTGAACATGAAGAGAAGATCTCATATGTTATGGAAAATGGAGATGCAGCCAGAAGGGGTTAGCTTAGCTTAGCTTAGCTTAGTTTAAAGGGTGGAAACTGGCCGTTTCTCAATCTCGAGGATACTGGCTTCCAAGCCAATATTTCAAGGATGCTACGTCATCACCAAAAATGTGTTACGTGAAAGTAAAGCAAGTTCATAATTAGATAGACATCGTGAGGTATTTATTTTCTGTACAGTTTATGTTGAAACCGTTAGAGAGAGTGG
>NW_011334645.1:5637-21716 GCF_000735185.1 Notothenia coriiceps
ACTTGTTAGCCTGTTCCATTCTTCTTTGTTTTCCGAAGCCGTGGCTTGGAAGCATACTTGCTTCGTTTCTGAAGGAAGTGACTTGGAAGTACACGACTAACAAACCAGCATCCTCGAGGTTGAGAAACGGCCACAGTCTCTGGGTGTTTCTCAATCGCGAGTACGCTTGCTTGGTAGCACATGTCTTCCGAGTCACTTCCTTCAGAAGCTAGGCAAGAATCCTTCCTGGCATTCGGAAAACGAAGAGTGGAACAGGCTAGCAAGTGTGCAGGTGTGCGTCATATGAGAGGCCCCGCCTTACATTTTCCACCACAGATTTGGGGAAATTGGTCCGTGCGCAAAGCATTGTGGGGATTTTAAGGACGCCAAGTGTCCCCATGTGCAGCCTCGAAATTTCCCCCAAACCAAGGACGCGGTCTGGGTGGAATTCCATGTATGCTGGACATTCGAACGGTCCTGTTGCGCCACTTAATGACGTAGCATCCTTGAAATATTGGCTTGGAAGCCAGTATCCTCGAGATTGAGAAACGGCCTCTCTCTGCTGAACCTTTTTTTATCTTGTTTAAGGAGAAAAGCCGAAGTATAATAACGGCATGATGGTTTGACAGGGGTTACATGTTGGACTATTTCACTCCTGGAAACCTCACACTAATCACAAGAATGATTCAAATGTAAATTGAGATGTAATATTAAGATGTAGATTCAAGATTTAAATGTGTTGCTTAGATTCAGTGTTTAGATTTAAAATGTCAATTTCATGTTTAGATTTCACTTTTAGATTTAGTTTTAAGATTATATTTACCAATTAGATATCATATTTAAATGTAACTGTTACACTAAAGACAATACTGTTTAACATTAATATTTAGAACATTAGATTGAACTTGAACCCAAAACATTTACGTATTTTAAAATAAAAATCTATAAATACTGTAAATGTTAGAAATCTGTCAGCTGCTCATTATGCTCATAATCTAACCCCATGTGAGACTTGACCCCAAGAGTCTCTGAAGTAGTGGTGATACCAATGATAGCAGTTACAATATTAGTAATACAATGTATTAGATTCAATAAAAGGGAGAGAATAGCTATCTGAAATACTGATAGAAACAGAATAGGATAATGCAGTGGGAGGAGCAGACCTGTTCTCCAGGAAGATGTGGCTGGAGATGTCCACAGGGTGTAGGGTGGGGGTGGCCCAGCATTTGTTGATGACTACTTTAATCTGCTGTGAGGAGGTGTTGAGGCTGACCTCCACCACCACTGCCTCCTCAGAGGACAGGCTGTAGTTGTGGGGCAGAGGCATGGTGCCGTTCATAAGCTGCACCGTCACCTGGAACTCCCCCGAGCCCGTGATGGTGAGATCTTTGATCATGTCATACCTGGAAAAGGGTAAGAAATCAAATATAAGTCTACAGCCATAAATAAACAGGGCACAATTCAAAATCGTTTTAAAGAAGAGCTTTTTCTTAAATACATAAATTAAACTGCACTTAAAAAACCGAAACGTTGAATTAAATCTATTAAGTCAACACATTTCACACTGTATTAGATTAGTTGAAAGCAATGATTTGAAGTTTAAATAACTAAGCTAATACAGCTATGTGAAATTTGTTGACATGATATATTGAATTAAAAGTCAAGGTTTCAGTTTTTTCAGTTTGACCAAAACCTCTAAAGCTCACTAATTAACATGCAATTTTGTTTTTTAAACTTCACAAAACGTGTACTAATTTACATGTGCTGTTAGGGCTCCAGGATGTCACTAATGAGCACTGGTTACTTTAAGAGCTTTAGAGGTGCTGAGAGGCTATTTGTTTGATGGTTTATGAAGAGTCAGGCGAGCTACAGTATTATCCCCTGTTCCCAGTCTGTATGCTAAGCTAAGCTAACCATCTGCTGGCTCCAATTACATAATACTGTCAGTTCCTTCATCAAGACTGGTATTCATCTTCTCATCCAACTCAGGTGGTAACAAAAGGGCCAACTGCTTCTGCTGCTTTGGCAAAATGCTAAACTACAATAAGTAATAAAGAATGACAGCAAGTGAAGCGTACCCCATAGAGCCGAAGTCAGCAGAGATGAGCATGCTCTTCATGTAGGAGCACACGATGGGAACCTCCAGCTGTATCTTGGGAGCCTCCACTGTCCCACTGTCTGATGTGTACATGTCCATGGTATTGAACAGGGTTACAGATGCTGTGTAGTACGTTTCATTCTGAAGAACCAGATGTTGGGAGCAGTGTGGGTTATTTTCAGAGTCAATCTCTTCAGTTTTACAAAATAAGGAGCATAGGAAAACGCAACAGCTTCTTAAATTCAGAGGTGAAGGAAGTACTCAGGTCTTGTACTTAGGGTTGCAAAGGGGCGGAAAGTTTCCGGTAAATTTCCGTAAAGTTTTTTTAATTTTTTTTTTTTTTTTAAATAGAACAGAACAAGTTTTAATAATTTTATTTAACAATTATTTGTTTCATTGAAGAACGAAAACAGGAATGTTGAGTTAAATGTTACTCATACACCCCAACCCCACTCATTAAAACATGAACAAAAATGCACACCCCATCCAAAGATCCCCACAAAGTCCCATTCAAAATGTTAAATGAAAAGAGCCCTTCTCCCTCCAAAAAGTCCCATTAAACATGCAAATCTTCCTTCAAGCAATCCTCTGCATTTTTGCTAAATGCTTTCAGTCAATTGGCTCTTCCTGGGCCTCATCAACATCCAACTCTGAGTCTTCCTCTTCAGTTTCACTGTCCAGCCTTTTGAGGATGGCTCTGTATCAGGCTCAAAGAGCCTTAGCCCGAATGCCAACCAGTTTTTCCACTCTCACAATTTTGAGCCCGTTGCGAACCTTTCTGTGGTCTCAATAGCCATGCAGTAAGCAGTGTACTATGGCATGGATATTCAAGTGTACTTGAATGGCATCGGTATGTTTTAGTCAAGATTATGATAAAATATACTTTCCCCGACTATATTTAAGTTCCCTATGAAGAGCCAACCTTCAATTTTGAAAATTCCCAGTTTATTCCCAAATATTCCCAAATATTCCCGTTAATTCCCGTGGAAAGTTTCCATCTTTGAAAATTCCCGGAAATGTTGCAACCCTTACTTAAGTAAAAGTAAAAATACCACAGTGTAGTCATTTAGAAGTAAAAGTCCTGCATTCAAAATGTTACTCAAGTAAAAGTACAAAAGTATTAGCATCAACATTTAATTGAAGTACCAAAAGTAAAAGTGCTCATTCTGCAGATTGGCCATTTTCAGAATTAATATATATGATATGTTTTGATTATAATTATTGATGCATTAATGTGTTATCAAAATGGTAAATGTTAATGTAATTTTAATTACTTATATACTGCAGGTGAATTTACTCCAGGTGTAACTACTCCTTTTTTAAGTGTTGTTTATAATTGACATTATTAATCAAAATCTGCTAAGTAACTAAAGGTTTTAAATACATGTAGTGGAGCAAAAGTACACGATTTACCGCTGAATTGTAGTGGGGTAGAAGTAAAGTAGCAACAAATTGAAATACTCAAGTAAAGTACAAGATCTCAAAGTTGTACTTAAGTACAGTACTTGAGTAAATCTACACTGTAAAATATTACCATGATTTCACAATATTTAGCTGTAATATTTTACAATAAATTACTGTTTTACCACCTTACAGTCTTTACCTGTAATGTTCACAATATAATACTGTAATTTAGAATTTCACACTGAAATCAATACAGGCACAGTTAATTACTGTGAATGTACAGGATAAATGATTACCAGGATTTCACAACATGTTACTGTATTATTTCACAGTAAAATACTGTATTCAGACCATCCTCTGTGATAACACAACAAATTAAGGGATTTTCTTGCTTTTATCGCTCTTGCTTGGCTTTAAATACCAATTTATTTCTTTGGTGCAGGTTTTACTTAAATTGAAAGGGGCACCGCTGCGCTGCATGTGCCTTAAAATAAACGATGCAACATATAAATCTATGTAAAATTGAAATTGTTGTCTTGGCTTATTGTTTTCAGGTGCTTCCTGGGCATTAATCCTGAGACGGGCTCGAAAGCCAAAAAGAGGCATGGCAATTTAAACCCCCATGTCAACACATTCTTCAGAAAATGGTTGACTTCGAGTGGATGTCTGTGTAGACATGTGTTACGTGCTCCCCTCCTTGTTTTCAGCACCTGGTCTGCCCCTGGCTCCGCCTCTGCCCAGGTGCACCTGGTCTGCCCCTGGCTCCGCCTCTGCCCAGGTGTTCCAAATTCCACTCAGCTGTGTATATATAAAGAGAAGCTAGAGGAGAAGGGTGTCTCGTCTATCCTAACGCCGGGAGACACTCTCCTTAGAATACCTCTTTGCCATTTTGAGCTGTAGGCCATATTTTTGCAGATGTGTTTATGTTTAGCCTGGAGGACCTGGTAGTCCAGTTTTCGCGGCTTTATTTTGTTTCCCATTTCGCTTGTGTGAGCAAACGGCTGATTATCAATAAATGCTCGTTACCAAGTACCGGTTATTGCGTGTATTCTTTCATGTTGCGAGTCTCAACACTAGCCACTACCGCGGAGTAGAGGTTGGGGCCATAACAACATGTCCAAGACACTGTGAAATGTACTTTGCACTTCAATGGAGTAATACAAACTTAAAATGGGCATTTTCTTTGTTTTTCTTTGTTGATTGAGCTGATTGAATTGTGTAGTTATGGTAAAATCCCAGTTAACTAGTCAAATTTACAATATATTATCGTATTATTTACATTTGTATATTTACAGTAAATTACTGGCTACTGTGTTGCATTACTTCTACAGTAATAGTGTGAAAATACAGGTAATTACTGTAATCTATGTACAGCAAGGTACCATAATACCACAGCTCTGTACTGCTATATCACAGTAATTCCATGGGCATGGCAACTGTATAGCCACAGTATTTAGTTGTACTTTTATTCTAATTTACTGTAAAATATCTACAGTAAATTACTGTGAAATATTTACAGTCAATTACTGGGATATATTTACAGTAAATTACTGTGAAATCCATGCAACTAGTAGCCAGTAATTTACTGTAATTTTACAGCCAAACATTTTACAGTGTACTTAGTTACTTTACACCACTGATTAAATGCAACACTTTTAAAAAAACTCACATGCACAAGCCTGGTGCCACACTCATTCCAAGCCACGGTCAGCTGGGCGTGCAGGGTGTTGCCTCCATTGACGCCACATTCAGGCAGGCCTAGGTACAGGCTGCTCTCCCTGATGTTGTTCCTCAGGAGAAAAGCCCTGGAAACTGTCACCGTTATTGCAGCAACCCTGCACTGGACTGAGATTTCCCCCAGAGTAGAGGCACTGGGGGCAGTTCTCAGGGTCGTAGTAGTGGATGGAGGAGCTGTAATGGTGGAAGTGGGGTTGGTAACACCGGTTGAAGGGCTAGATGTCATGGATATCATTGCAGAAGTGGTGATTACAGGGGCAGTCATGATGGTTGTTAGGGCATTAGGGGTGGTTGTAGCAGCAGTAAGTGTTGTTGTACGGGCAGTTGTTGGGGCAGTCGTGGGGATTGCAGTAGCTCTAGGGGTGATTATAGGGGCAGTAGTAGGGGTTGTTATGGTAATGGTTGTTGCTGCTGTAGTGGTGGTTGCAGAAGAAGACATGGTGGATATTGGGGCAGTATTGGTGATTGCAGCGGCAGTAATGGTGGTTGTATGAGCAGCAGTGGTGGTTATATTAGCAGTAGTAGTGATTGTAGGAGCAGTAATGGTTGTTGCAGGGGCAAAAGTTGTGATTGTGGGAGTAGTAATGGTGGCCGTTGGAGCAGCAGTGGTGGTTATATTAGCAGTAGTAGTGGTTGTTAGGGCAGTGATGGCGGATGTTGGAGCAGTAATGGTTGTTGGAGCAGTGGTAGTTGGAATGATGGTTGTGGGAGTAGTAATGGTGGTCGTTGGAGCAGTAGTGGTAGTTGGAGGGGCGGCAGTTGTGGTTGTTGGTGCAATAGGAGTGGTTGTGGGAGCAGTAATGGTGGTTGGAAGGGTGCTAGTTGTAGTTCTTTGGGCAGTCGTGGTGATTGTTGGTGCAATAGTGGTTACTAGGGTAGCAGTGGTTGTTGTTGAAGTAGGGGTGGTTGTGATTGCTGAACAACAAAAAAAAACCTGGTTACACAAAGGTTACAAACTGCAAAGATATTCTGTCGGTACTAAATATATATTATAATCGTTGTAAAATGAATCTTTCCCACTACCACATGGGAGCGTACCGTGACAGGCTCGGCCAGGCCTCTCTGGGTTGTTGTCTATAAATCCATCCAAGCAGACACATGTGTAGGAGGCCCAGGTGTTTGTACATGTAGCCAACAGGGAACAGTCATTTTCTCCCATGGTACACTCATTAAAATCTATAAAAAAGACATGCATTACAATTAGTTTGTACTTTACTTGAGTATTTCCATGTAATGCGACTTTAAACTTCTACTCCATTACATTTAAAAGGGAAATAATGTTACTTTACTTCACTACATTTATTTATTTATCAGTGCATTTATTAAACAGTTTTAACTAATTTTGACAAAATGCATTTCTAAATATGTAACTAGTGGACCAACTCTTCAAGTCACAAAAGAGTCAAATTATTTAAACATTTTAAAAATAGACAATGAGAAATGTGCTTGTCTCCAACAGTAAAATTCTACTTGATGCAGAAAGATTATGTAGTAACAATAATAATGTAATAATAATAATAATAATAATATTTAATAATAATAATAATAATAATATTTAATAATAATAATAATGATTTTGTACTTTTACTTAGGTGCAATATTGAAATCAGGACTTTTACTTGTTTTTCACAATATTGTATGGTTACTCTTAATCAAGTAAATCATCTGAATACTTCTTCCACCTCTGTTGTTTTTTGATACGACATAGGTTGTCTATAAGGCTCTGGTATGGGGTAGGATCCAAAAGTGTTGAATCCTACAATTTCCACAAAAGAACTCCATTTTGGTATTCCGTCAATTTTCAAGTTAATGCCTTTGTCTTTCAGAAAGAGTTAATAAGAGATTATAAAGATGACATACCATGTGTGCTTGTGTTGTTTTTATCCACTGTATATTTGGTGCTATTCAGTAGGGAGTGCTGCAGAGCTGTGGACACATTAGCGATGTCTTGGCTTTCACTGGGGGCGAGGGTCATTGTAAAGTGGACGAACACACTCCCCTGGGAAAAGCTTGTGATCTCGATTCTCATCTGGCCTGAATCCACCATGGCCTTCATCTCTGGAGACAGAGACTGGTAGATCTGTAGGAGATAAAGTCCCACAGGAAGAGAGGATGAAACAATACAAATTGTTGATTGAACTATGGCAATTCATGTTTCCAGTGTATTCAAAGATTACAAGCTGTCCCTGGATAATACTCGTAAAACACCTACCTCCTGTGTGATACTCTCAGTGAGGTTTTGGTAGGCCTGGCTGCTGCCATTCTGCAGGTCAGCAGAAAACTCGATGTTGGTAAGTCGTGTTGTGGCTTCGAGTTTCTGAGCATCTACAAAGAAAGAAAGGACTTACTTGGTACACACATTACTGTCAGCACTTTCACCAGCCCTAGGCCTAATGCTTCAAAACGTATTTTCTTTTGTTATCCACACATTAGTCATTACAGGGAAATGTTATCGCATTAGAACTGCATTGGACCTGATTTTGGTTGTTGTATTATCTGTTTGCTGTTTTATTATGACACTCTCCTAGTGTCTATTTTTACTTCCTCTCTTGCTGTTTCCCGCCTTTTTGTGATTGTTTGCCCCTGATTCTATTCACCTGTGTCTAATCATTCTGCTGCCCTTGTGTTTTGCCTGCCCCCCAGCCGTATTGTATCGTTATGATTAGTTTCTGTGTGTATATCCCAAAGTCTTAGGGTTCGTTGTCGATGTTTTGCGTCGTGTTGTTTTGCCTGTGTTCCAACTGCTGTCCGATTTGTTCCCTATATTGTTTTGCTGCTTTTCATATTGCGTTGCCTGCCCCCTTAGTTTTGTGTTTATCTGTTGTTTGTATCAGCTTTACTTTTTCATTGCAGATTGTCTTTGGTTATTTACACCCTTCAGTTTCTACTTCGCTTTGCTCGCGTTGCTCGCTGCAAAAGTAGAGCAATGTTCTACTTTTGAAGCTTCGACGGAAGCGTCAGCCAATCGAATCATATGCCAGTACAAGCTCTAGCCAATCAAACCAGTGGTTGCATCTAAGTTCTGAACTCCCACCACACAGCTATTGTATTCCCTAACTGTAGCTTTATGACATTACTGTAAATGATAAAAAAAAAAAGATCCAAAAGTCAAAGCTACTGGAACAGTCTATTTCTTTTTGGTGCACAGTTCTTACCAGTCTTGACTGATATATCTAAGGTGATTCCTTGTTGGCAGGACCTGGGTGTGACAGCCACTGTGTAGAGAACCCCAGGCTGCAGATCCCTCACCTCCATCATGGTCTGACTGGTGACTCCTGAATGAATGACCTCTGACCTTTTGCTTAGGACAACCTGGTACGTCTGGTTTGTCTGAAACTGGCTGGACCAGTGGACACGAAAGGAGGTTCCAGTGACATCAGCTGCCCATACGCTGGTGATATTGGCAGGATCTGGAAGGTGGAAGTGGAAAGGGGGGAGATATGTATCGTTATATTCAGTCATTGTGGTTAAAGGAATAATTTGACATTTATTGTGAAATACAATTATTTCCTCTCGGCCGAGAGTTACATTGTGTTACTTATTATTTTACTCTGAGAAGAAAGCGAATAAGCCTATTCTCCAAAATATCAAATAAAATGTTTCCTACAGCTAAAGGATCAGATGTAATTAATGACATGCAACACATAGAACTGGATGTCTTATCAATGCATTTGAAGTTAAATGTTTTTGACTTAATCAAGTAAATCGAGTTTTGATGTTAATACAACTCTGGCTACTTTGGCTTGTAATTCAAGATGAGGGAGATTTTAGGCAGCCTCGAGATAAAAAACCTTTCTTACAGCATGTGGTTGTTGGCAGCGGGGACTCTACAGTTGATCTCAGGCTGCTATAAGGTGCAGAACTTGTCCACTGCGGGGCGTTTGATGAATTATAAGCGACGGTGCTTGTATTACTCAGAGCTGTAGGCATGCTGGTCCCTGTGGAGCTGAAGGAACCCTCAGTGATGTTCCTAACACGCTCCTGGGTGCTGTTGAAAGCTGAGATTGTGGTTGTGTTCATGGGTGGAACAGAGGTAAGACAGGGCTCTGGAGTGGTCTCCGCCCTGAAGTCAGCTGGGGAGAAAAGAGACAAGTTGATCTAAGCTTCTGATGGTGGACTTGAATGCATCAGTGGTGATGACAGAATGTTCCCACATTAAATGTAACATGAATTCCCTTGTTCAGCAGTTTCCAGTGACTTGAGGAAGTACTTTGGCACATGTTGTGTCCTCCTATTGTGTGTCTACCACATTTGAAAAATGACCTGCGTATTATGATTCTACCCTAGCACAGGATTTCTGTATTTGATTACACATTTCTTGATAGTATTTTTTCCTGGATGTGCCTTCTTTCCTGCGTCAGACCTTTCAGCAAGAGAATCTAAGGACATTTCCACATGATGTGACCCTGATCAGAATATAAAGCTAGAGCGTAGAAAACATAAGCCCACAAAAATGCAAGAATCATACTCAAAATCACCAAAGAAAAAACGTAGCTCTAGCTAATCATTAATTATCAAATTGTTAACAAATGTCCTTAGCCATTGCACAGGCACAGAATAAATATCTTACTCAATTAGCTATATGACTACATTAGCAAAGAATATGGAAAATAATCACACTGTAAATCTCCACTGGGGATCCCCCATCCCCAGTGGAGATTGCATCTGAGGCTGAAGTTGTTTCTGTGTGCTTCACAGGCAGATTTCGCCTCAGGCCACACAAGCTCACCCACCCTCTTGGTGGAGGTTGTTGGATTTTTCTCTAACTCCTTTGAATTTGAGGTCAAACATAATAATCAAGCTGATTTATTTACAGATCATCCCTAACACATTAAAACTGGCCAACAATCAAAGATAACTGAGTAAAATAAAATGCTTGTTGTAAAGATGGAAATAAACTACTTTCCTTTTTACTTTATTTTGGAAATGTCTGAATGATTTAAGTGCCATAACATCCGGATTTGCGCATTATAATGCAGCCGTTTATGTGGCTTTTTGTAACATTATATGGAATGCTTGATACTCAATTTAAGCATAATTATTTAATTATTTAACATCATAATGTATTACTTTTTTGATTCAATATGTTTGACACACACACACACACACACACACACACACACACACACACACACACACACACACACACACACACACACACACACACACACACACACACACATACACACAGTCTAACCTGTGCAATGGGCTCCAGGGTTACTGGGGTCAACATTTACATATCCTTGGTGGCAGGAACAGAGGTAGGAGCCCACTGTGTTGTTACAGTCTGAGTGGGGGGAGCACCCACGCAGAGCAGACAGTGCACACTCATCCACATCTGCATTACAAACACACACAAACATGTTACACTGGATTACATTTTAAATAAGAGTCTTAAGAGGAAATACATTTAAACTGTGCAATATGAACACATACAGTATGTTGTTTTAGAAAATCTATTGTAAAGGTTTCATGTAAGAATACTGCTTCACTGAAAAAACTGAAACGTTGATCTATCATGCTATATTTGAATAATATAGTGTAGGACCATACTTATATAAGGCCTATTTATACTTTTTATTTTTCAAAATACCAAACAGATCATGCATTTTAGCCATTCCTCATTTCGCTCAATTTAACACTGTCTTTGCATGGGCTGATTCTGTGAGAACAGCACCATCTACAGGCCTGGCATATGTACTACAGCGTCTCCAGCGCTTTCCAACGGCAATGTCCGTGGCTGTCTCGTCCTGATTGGTGGAGTTGGCCCAATAGCCCTAGCGCCACTTCTGTGACGTCCCAGAAGTGTTCAAATCTGGATCAGTCTTTATCAGATCCGTTGCAGCCCCTTTTTAAGAGATTTGGCTATGGAGGAAAAGAGAGAGAGGGTTGTGTTTTCTGACACTTGGTGAGTTCCCTGGAACACCGGGGACACATTTTCATGTATAAAAGACGTACACAAGTGCATTTCAGCAAAGACCCCCCCCCCCCCATCCAAGTTCAAAATACTAATTCCGTTTCTACAACCCAGCAGCCGGTGAAAAATCGCGTATTAAGTAGTTAACTCGAATAACGGTACTCCTGTAAGTCCCTCAGCGTAAGCCCGCCTCTCGAAGTGAGTGGGTCCAAAGATACGCCAACCAGAGTAGCACACCGGCTGACTTTTCTATTTTACGCCCCCCCCCCTCCCCCCTCATTATCGCAGAGACTATAACCTTTAACAAGTTCCCCGGACCCAGTTTACACCTCCCCCGCATATGCGGGACCGTCATAAACCCCCTGGTGACTAATCTACTAGGTCTTCATCCTAACCCTCTACAGTAATATCCAATTACTACTTATGGTTTTATCTGAAAAAACCATTATTTGGAAGTTGTATCTGCAAAAACCTCCTCTTTTCTTACGACTTAGCGTAGGTTTCTTGTGGTTGGATAGACACATTTGTACCCCCCACCTATTGTAGTAAACGAAACACCCGACAAAGAAGACGTTTCCCTGTCCTTGACTAGGCCACCATTGATCCTTTCTTATGCCCCGGTACAAACATTAAAAAACTCACCTGTTGGGGGAAAGGTAGTCGCCTCCCGTAACTTTAAGTCACAGAAATCGTACTGTATACTGTTTGTGTTAAACAAAAAAAAAAAAAAAAAAGGCGAAAATAGAACCAAACCGTTGCTTCCTCACCCGAAAAGCATTTCTTCAGGTAAAGTTACAGGACCTCACCTGTAACGGTCAGGGTCTAGAAGTTGGGGTAATCTTTTGAAACTCCCTCCAACTTTCAGTCACAACCGGCGTCGCTGTCGGGGTTTTAGTAGTTGAACGAGATCTCCTCCAAGAAGTCCCTCCTTACCCGTTTTTTATGGTGGTGTTACCAACACTTCTTGGAACCATTCTAATGTCTTTTGCAAAACTGGAAGAACAGGTACGGCTTGTTTCCCATATAGTATCTGTTCATAACTAACTACTTAAGGAAAACAATAACTGGTCTATTCATAATGAAGGGTGGTATTAAAACCGTTTATTAGCACTAAAAGACCTAAGAAAAAAGAGTGCAAAACATAGAGTTTCAAAAACTACCATTAATCGGGACCTACACTATTAATGATCCGGAGAAGAGTATAGAACAATAATGACCCTCTTGAAATTGTTAAACACCGAACTGAATTATGAAAAAAAACGAGGGTGACATACCTACCGTTGGTAGATTACGTCCAATTTAGAATCTTTACTCTTTTTACGTTCGGAGTAAGTGACTTTTACGAAGTTGACCGAAGTTGCAACTGAAAAGGTACCAGGGTGGAATGTGGTATAGTTCTAAACAGGCAGTTTCTCTTGGTGTCGACGAAGAAGTAGTTTAGTGAAGTTGATAGTACCCCTAACACATTGTCGAATAAAACTGCACGTGGTTATTTTTATAATTTTTCTTGTGATAGTTTCCAGCATTTCTTCGTCGTAGTTGATGGACTCGGTTGTATCACTGCGAGACGGTGTGTATTTAGGTAATGTCCGGACTAACTTGTCTCGTGTGGGGATTCGGGGTTTAGAGAAATATGTTGGGGGTCATCCTTTCATGATTCGAAGAAAATGGCTAATCGTGATTCTCCGCGGTCGTGAAGTCGTTGTGATCACGGAGGACGAAAGATAAGTCACATGTCATGTTTTAAGCTTCATGTCACACTGGGTATAATAAATCTTCATGTAAAAACTCCAATAGCAAACGACCGATAGTACCGGATCATTGTAGATGAATCACGTCCTTAAACTTTAACTTTAGGGACCATCTACTTTATAGCACCAATTGTAACCGAAACATAAACGTCGGATTTTAGCAACCGGACTTTATCCGTTAAGTTGTAAAATCTTTTAAATTGATGTCTACTATTAACATATTCTTCCTATGTTTACATAGAGTACAATAATTATGTGAATAAAGACACGTATAACTTGTCATTAGTTCATCAACCTGGACCTTTGTTTTGTTCGTTTATTTGATTGTAATACACCCAAGAAAGTCTTTTACATTTTCAGGAAACTGGGATAAATTCTTATTTTTAGAAGATTTGGTTTTCTATTACTAGGTTTACTATGTTTTTCCATTTTATAAATAATTAAATTTTATCACATTTGTCTATTTGTCGAGAACCATAATATTCTTAAACAAACAAAACAAGTCTTCTATATACTACCTAAAACGCACAAAGTATATTGATCTCAGGCTTATGAACAAAAAATTACGGGTGGAACACTATAAATTTTTAATACCTAGCGAGATGTAGACCTGAAAAAACGAAAACCCTCAACCTCGAACAGGACTTCACTTAGTACGTATTATACATTTTTGGGGGACCTGACAAACAATAACACGAGGTCTTTTTCATAGGGATTTAATCTCGAAAAAAATTTATTTACACGTACTATACCATAGAAAAATTCGTACTCCATAATTTTTTGTCAAATAAGTTTAGAGAGTATTATCGTAACTCGCTTCCACATTGAACTATAGAAACTACGTCAAACAGTCTATACACAAACCGTCACCCACGACTTAACTATAATTGAAACGATTTAGTGCATACGACTGTCTGTTATGGTTTACCTATTAGGTTCAACACGGAAATTTTTCGTTCTGGAACCGGGTGGTCCTAGAGTGGACAATACAGTCACCAAGGAGGGGTAGGTCTATTGTTTTGACTCCCAGACCTAACTTAGGCGTCGGCAGTTTGTACTTTGCCCTGTCTCCTGTCAAAAACAATGTAGGGATACGATTGTGGGTGCGTAAACAGAGTCCTCAGCCAAAAAGGGAATACTCTCTGGGAGTCATTTGATGGAACAGTTGGGTTCGTCGAAATGCGCGGGACCCACGGATGTTACTAAGAACGTAGTACGGGAATAAACCGAAGGGGTAGTTGAAGGAGTGAGACAAACAGTGGTAGGTTGTGTTTCTCGGACGCATTTGGGGAGATTAGTGTAGGACGACTTGGAACGGACACCGACTGGAGAAGTTACCAAACTCCTAAGAAGTGGTGGTGGTTAATGTCGAGATTACGTGCCGATGAGCAGGATCCTGCGGAGCCGACGTTATAACTTCTCCTAAGAAACGATGGGAACCACCGTGTCTAACGGAGAACCGAGGTGACCAACAAGGGACCGGATAACTTTCCACCTAGCCAACAGGACGTTCGGGTATCAATCGAAGGCGAAGCCCCTCTAGTGCTTAGTACAACTCGCCCAACCCGAGCGAACCCACTACCGAAGTCGACACCGAACACGGGGGAGACAGCGCAGGAGCATGTAGTGGACTCCCGTCGTCACGAGGTACACCTTTAGCTGATGATGGTGTGCACGTCTTCCTAAGTGTACTCAGGAAATCAAACAAATGATGTAAAAACAGACGTGAAGGACCAGGGTTACTAATAGTAAAAAGACCGATGCACAACAGATGAGAACACGACAGGTTTCTTCCGAGACGACGGGTCGTTACAACTAGGACTCTGGTGAATGCTCCCGACTCTCCCCTTCAGTCGGGCCTACCATTTCATTGATTACCCAGGGAAAGGAAGTGGACCAGCACGAACACCAAGGGCATAACGGTCACCGTACTCTAGAGACGTTAGTTCCCTCGATCAAGCCATGGTGAGAAGGTACTGGTAAGGACCAGGAAGAAACAGGTTCCTACAAGAGGCAGATGTTGGGTTATAGAATGTAAGACGTTACTTCGTTCGGTCAGGACGGTGAACGTACTAGTAGAGTGGCAAAAACCACGTAACGCCATTTTTAGGTAAACTTCCTCCTCCTTCCCGCAGGAGATTGGATTTCTGCTCCGAGCAGACATAGGTGTAGCTCGAGACCACAGGAGGGACGTATGTTTCCTGGCAACTGTGTCCGTAGGTACTAGGTTAATAGTAGTTCTTCTTCTGAAACGAGGGGAACCATTGCTGACTTCGATTAAGATGTCTTTATTGAGGAAAAAATAAAAAAATGTTGTACAAAAACCAAGTTGGTTTTGTCAAGTCTTTCCAGCCGGTATGGTCTTCAACAAGAACAATAGAACGTCTTATAGGTTGAATTTTTACATAAAAAAGGTTCTTCTTCCCTTTTTTAGAACAATGTCAACCTTAGTAGTACTATGCGAATAAAAAACTTTCAATCTGGTCAATGGTTCCGTTACATTTTATCCTCTTCGCCAGTGAAACGTTTACTAGAACAGACAACGTACAAAATAAATTTTAACCCCCGTTTTTCTCGAAATATCATGGTGATCACGGACGAAGACTATGGTCTCGAAAAAAACCACGCCTATAAAACCCTTCTATCTTTTTACTCTTATCGCAAAAATAAAGGAAAACATTGCGGTAGAACGTACACGATGAGGACCACAAAATAAAGTTAAGTGCTCCCGTGGAAACTTAAATTCTTAACCGGATGGATTCCTTCAATACGTTGTAATAATTAGTTCCTCTAAGTTATCTACACTCGTGGTTGAAACATCAGATTGGAAATAAATTACACTAATATAGCAGTAATCTAATTCCTAATAGTCCTATTGTCATAAGTAGTCTCTCAGTGTAACTACGTTTTCCCACAATACACTATACCTGTTGTTAAACTTGAAAATGCCATGAAATTATACTTGAATGTTACATAAATAAGTGTCCCCCCTCATATCTATATACTATATTACGGAAATGATAATTATAGTATGGATATTTTACAAAGATTCTGGACAGTCACTAAGTCAATATCACATTATTGTGGTAAACAACTGTAAAAAGGTATAAAAACGAATGATCTACGTTTTATAAACTTGACACGATGGTCAAATACTAACATTGTTTATAATCTGTAATTTCCACTAGGATAA
>NW_011334645.1:21758-54350 GCF_000735185.1 Notothenia coriiceps
TTGTGTGTGTGTGTGTGTGTGTGTGTGTGTGTGTGTGTGTGTGTGTGTGCACTCGCTCTAGTGTTATTTTCCGCTGTTGCAGGAAAGATGACTGTCACTCAAATGGAAGTGGTGGGAGAAGGAAACTGTGGTGCGACTGAGTCATTCTTTCCTGAACACCGTGTTCTCTGTAACATGAATCACTTTCACAACTCAACAAGAATGTCATTTCTCTGAAGCAAAGGAAAAAAAGCCTGGAGTATCTTCACTGAGATTTGTTGCTGCTGCGCCCTCACCTTCCACAGTTACAGATGACACTTCCTGTATGTGTTTGAGGAGAAGATGCAGCTCCGACGTGACAGTGTGCAGTGAAAGAGTCAAGTTGCAGGCAATCAGTATGGAGGTGGCCGTTCTGAAGGGATGCACAGGCTGTGAGCTGAGGTAATAAACTGTAACGTCAGACTGCAGTGCTCCAATCACCTGTTAGTGGTAGAGATACAAAATATAATTTGGCTAACATTCATTATTTTGTAAAGAAAAATGACTAAAAACTAAGGGGCACACTGAAAGAACTGAAACGTTGACTTTAATTAAATGTATTATTTCAAAAGATTTCACACAACTCTATTAGGTTTGTTGAAAGCAATAATATTAAGTTGAACCTTATATTTTTCATTTAAACGTAATATTATTGCTTTCAACTTCAAATCAGTTGACATAATATATTTAATTAAAGTCAACGTTTCAGTTTTTCAGTGTACACGCCTTTATATCTATTTGAGTCTTTGTCGTGTTCTAATAATCATAATTGGTAGAACAAGTATTAGTATCTGGCTGGCGTTCTTGGCAGCAGATAAGCAGCAGCAGAACCAACAGCTGCAGTTAAAGCAGTATTACCATCGCCTGGAGCAATCGTGTGTGATCCAGAAGTCCTCTGTCAGTGGACATCAGAGGCTGGTAATCTGTCTTCACCGTCACTGTTGCATTAAACCGATAGCCTCCATTATCAGAATAATATGTTGAGTCTGAAAGTTGAGTTCAAAAGATCAGTTCACTCAAATCATTAAGAAAACATATGTTCTCAATTAGGATATACAATAGTGGAATGTAGGAAAAGTATTAATTACTGTAGGAATCTTGTATATATCACTTTTTTTTTAAAACAAGACTTCCACAACTTTGTAATAAACCTCAATTGACTGACACCCTGTAGGCCAAACAAAGAACAGTGCACAACAGTTTGTTCATATGTCAGTGCCTAAAGGATCCAAGTGTAGTCAAAAGCTGGATAAGACATTTAAAAAATAGTCTGCTCTGTAAATAATATCAGACTTCCTTTTCTCCAGCAAAAAGAAAATGAACAAAACCCTTTGTTTGTAACGTCCCTATGAAGTAATGTTTGCATTCTGCCCTGGTTTTAAGATAGAAGTTTGGGGGGAAAAAAAAATGTTGGGTCACAGAGAAGTTCCTTTTCAATTATTAATCATACACGCCACAGGGCTATTTCTTTGGTATAGGGGGGTCAGGGGGTTATCCCCAGATAATTAGGACATATACCTAAAATACTTGTTTTATAAAGTGCAACAATTTTTTTCTAATTTCTCATTCAAACTCAAACTCAAATCTGTGAACAAAAAAACAACCCCTAAAGCATTCTTGAAAAGCGAATAATGAAAAAGATCAACTAACCTGCAGGATCACTGCAGACATAATGACTGGAACTCTGACAGCATTTTTGCCAGCCCGGGCAGTCAATGTCCCACTCACAGCCCTCAGATCTGTTATACACTCCATCTGCAGTTGGACAGGATCCTGGCTTGGCAGTGAACTCATCACTCCTGTTTACAGCTTCATTCAGAGAAAATAACATGTTACAGGCCATATATTAGCAGCCCGATATTTGGAGCACTGCAATTTCTGTGCCTCCATCTGGCGTCTTGCACACAGCACCACGCACTGAAAGGTCTCATTACTTGTCTATCTAGAGAGTGTGATGCTATATTATCACATTTTATTAAACGAAGATACTTGGAATTTAACAACGTTTTTTGCTCTTCTGTAATCTGATGACAGTACTCACGCAGGGCACAGTATCGACCCACTTGTACGTGGCCGGGGCAGCATCGGGTCACCTGCTGCTTCACTGTCCTGGTCTCAGTCTCATGGGTCATCCTGTAAAGTGTGACTGTACATGTCTTCCAGTGGAGCCAACCCCCACAAGGCTTCGTCACAGTATAGGGGACCGCGTGCATCACCAGTAAACTTACATTCCTTGTCTCATTATAAGTACAAAGACGATAGCCAGATGCAGACAGGCTATTTCCTAGAATAAAAAAAACATGTAAATCTTACTGCTGAGTTTCCTTGTAAGTCTGCATAATAACGTCAGATTTTGCGTTTTTAATTGCAAGGATTTAGCGTTGCTCTTATTAAGTATAGCACAAGCCTAAATCTGTGACATTAAATATCTTAAAAACAAATGAAAGCAGGCAAAAACAATTAGCATTAATTTCCCATAGATATGTTCTGTACAACCAATGCATGTTAATCTGCGTATAGAGGCCTACCTTCATGCTCAGTGTTTTGTCCCCTACCGAGAGCCAGCAGGGCCGTCGCCACGAAGATGGAGAGCATCCAACTCATTTTTCACAGATCAAAATCTCGACCATGTATTTAAAGACCACATTGTACGTGCATGTTTTTCTTTGAGATGATGCTAACTCACTGTTCAGGGCGTTCTCAAACACTCAATCCTCTGTAGCTGTGTTTCTCCTCCCCTCGGTGCACCATCAGTCCCTAATGGACTACAGAATCATGACAGCCAGCAGGTTAGTATTATATGTATGAGAATATCTGGAGTATCATTAGTCAGTGCAGTAAAATTACATTAAGCTTTGCAAGAAAATCTAAATGGTTAGATAATTTGACACCTTTCATTGCTACATCATATGCCGTGAATGAGCCAGTGTATTACAAAATGAAAAGCCTTTGGTTTACACGATTTTCACAAAGGAAACTCAGGCTTCAGTTTTAGTTTTGTAGCATAAATAAGTTGTTTTTTGATGGGGGTGTCAGTAAACATGTTTATGATGGCAGGGACAGAGACATGTGATGGGAGGAGATAAAGTCCCTAATGACTTGGTTTACACAGGTAGCCATGGCAGTGCTCTCTACTGCTGCTAACGGCCAGTACCAGCCATTAATGTCAGGAGAGGAGGTGTGACAACTTCTTTCCGTTTCCTCTCATGTGTTCTCTCTCATTATATGATGGAGCAGCAGCATGCTTTGGCTGTCAAATGTTCTTAAAAAAGACTATGTTAGGATTCTGTCATGACTTTCATTTGATATGAATATACATTTGCATCTGATGAAATACTACAGTCCTCAGTATTATTTTTTATATTTTCATGTATAATTTTGCAAATGAAGTCCTTAATTGATGCTGATCCTTTTATAGTAATGAGGTGTGAAAATGTGCTTGATTAAACCTCCTTCAGCCATTAGGTGATAATGAATGGGTACATGTTGATGCGATGGAGCATGTAGGGAGGTTCAGGGCTACAAGCTGAGTCAACTAATGTGTCCACAAATTAAATACAGTTACACCACAAAATAATCTTCAGCTCATTAGAACATGGTTTAATGTCGATTTCCTGCTTTTCTTCAGCAATGTCCCACCTGGTTGGGTGTAGATGTCAATGCTTTTCAGGAACCAACCTGTTGGACATAAACATAGCAACAGGTCCCTCCTGGATGCCAGTAATGACACACACTTACTGCTACGCTAAGATGACTTCCATTTAATCACATGCCTAATTGGTTTCATTGGGGATTAGAGAAAGTGCAGTTGCACATATTATATCTGCACGTTGTTGGATACAGAAAAATAGGTAACCCAAAAAGATGACTGTGAACTAAGATTTTCATCGTCATAACTACACTGTAGCTACAGTATGTACGTATGACTAATAAAAAAGACTTGCAATGTATATTTAGATTTGCTAAAAATCTAAAGATGGACTTTGGTTATTTGACAATGCATAAAAATATGTGCTTTAACTGTACATTACTTTTTTTGTTTAAGTCCCCACTTGCTCCTCCCTTGCACAGTTTACTGTAAGACATGTGACTTCAAACTTCCAATACTTAGTTTCAACAATACTTATAATCAATAATTGCAATGCAGTGCTCTAGTACAACAGTGTCAATTACAATTTGCAGTGTAGCTTAAGTTTGCAAACCTTTGCTCATGATAAAACAAAAGATAGAAAGGAACACAGACGATGACAGCTAATGTGAAAAATACCACCTATCTCTTTAAATTAGCTTCAGTGATAAATCTTCAGTTGGTCCCGCCTCCTGGTCATTTTACCACCCAATCAGAGCGCAGTGCACGTGACGAGCGTTCATTGCGATGACCTCATCCCTGGTGTGGGATGACGTCAAATTCAAGATGGATGGAATCACGACCAGCGCGCAGAAATCTACACAACAACACTGAATAAAGTCCCGGCTGTGCGGAGGAAAGACCTAATTGACGACGGGCAGGGTAAGTGTAGATAGACTACATAACTTACCTTTAAACAGAATTAGTAGGCATGTTATAGCATAGTTGGTAGAGTGCTGTTAAGGATAAGCATTTTCCTTTTCCTCCCTGACGTAACTCGAAAGGGGGCTTGTGCTGCTGTAAGACCTGAACACACATTCTGCAGCCAACAACTACGCCATGTCACGCAGGGTTGAAGCGTTAACAATAAAAAAAAACACCACTTCCACCGGGGCTTGAATACACTCCCCCTAAACTCAACAGCTTTTCTGTCTGCACCGACTGTATTTTCATTCCGGGATTACCGCGGAGGAGTCCATTGAAACGTGTTCAACTCCACCCACCCCCCCCCACTTGATGAGATAGAGCGGCGGCGGAACCGTTTTATGGTCATTCACCCACACACAATGAGAAACTCGTGACTGTTTTCTGAACTGAAAGTGGGATTTCGGATGAAGAAGTTATGTGTCATGAGAAATAGAGCCACGTCTCATGTATGATATAATTATGAAAGCCTCACTCCAAGACTTCCTCATAGAATACTGACAGAAGTTAAATTAGCTGTTCTTTTGACGTTTAAATTGTGCTGAATAGACAGTCGAACGTGTGCTAGTTTTGATGAATGAATGAACCTTCTGCCCACAGCCTATTTTTAGTAAGTGTCAACATAAGTAGCACGACTTCCGGTCAGCACTTTCAAAATAAACTTCTAAAGAAGTGTCGTATCTTTAGATAATTAGCACCAGATGCTCCTGCTAGAGGCGTTGCACACAATGCAAAGAGGCAATTGATGTCTTATTACTGGATAATGAAACACTTTAATTTGCCAGATTATAAGTGATGGACACCTACCTATTTTTTTCCAACTATCTGTTATGCTACGCACGAAATTCTTTATTAATCCGCCGGGTTATTTTGCACCTCTTCTTCTCCCAGATTGAACATTGCAGAAACTCCGTTCAAACATCAAACCGTTCAGCTCGGTCGGGAATGGAGGGCTATTACTTTTCTCATTCATAACTTTCATAATTCCAGAGATACATCCGATAATTCATCACATTTTTAATATGGAAGTCAATGGAGAAACTCTTCAGATTTGAACAATCTTCATGCAACTTCAACTGCTAACTGCTCCTTCATACTTTCATTCAGAAACCTCATTCCAACTTTAAAATGTTACAAATCTTTCTGACATTATTCGTGTTACACCACTTTTAAATCTGATTCATACTTTTAGAGATATTAAACATTGTTCAGACCTTGGTAAAGAGGCCTTCTTCAGATTTTAGAGTGCGTGATGTCACAGCTAGAGTGGAGGACAGATTTAAGGCCTCTTTACCAAGGTCTGAACAATGTTTAATATCTCTAAAAGTATGNACACACACACACACACACACACACACACACACACACACACACACACACACACACACACACACACACACACACACCAACAGAGCAACTGGTATTTTGCTCCATAACATGATGGTCACAAAGAAAGAAATGGCTGAGTTTGCATTGGGATTCCTGCAAAGCCAATCAGGCCGGCAACACAGCCAGTCCCTATCTGAACCGTCAGAAAATAAAAGCCCTCCGCTGGCAGCTTGTTTTGCACAGTCTGCAGCAGGTTGGAACATTATCTGAATGACTGAAACATCATACAAGTTCTTCAAATCTTTTTTAAGGAGGGGTATTCATTTATAGTGTTGCTGGATTTTTGAGTAAGCATGTGGACACATGAAAAAAGGCCATGCCGATTAATTAGCAAGTTAATGAGGGAAGCGTTTGTACAACAAGTAACCAAAGTCAGGAGTTGGTGCTTGTCTATGTTTAAATGCAGCTCTGGTGGAGCTTTTCCACTCAATGTGATAAGGGGAGATTGACTTGAAGAATTCGTTTTGTATTTAAGTATACAAACAAGGAAATAAAAAATACGTGAGTGTCTGCTTCTTTAACCCAGATGAATGCTGAAGTTGCCATATAAACAGAATCCAATGTGTTTGTGGTTTGGAGGAAGGGGACGCAACACTCAACAATATAATAATGAATGCATTTACAGTATCTCCCAGAAAAAGCCCTTCTGTATTACTAAAACAAAGGGTCAGTTTACCTTTTTTCCTGCAGCCTTTTGAAAGCTGGATACTTGGCTGACCATTAGTTCTGACGCCTCAAGGTCATCATCTTCGAATGTTAACCGAACAGGATCCTGATGAGGAAGAGGACAGAAACATTCAAACAACAGCACAAGGGAAGAAAATAAAGTTGTTGCAATCAAATGAGCAATGATCTGGGCTGTGATGCATCACATTGGCAATGCATATGTTCCCGCGTGATAATACCTAGGAACAGGAAAAAAGCAGGGTGGTGCATGAAGGTGCAAATGTTACAATGATGTAATTAAAAAGAAGCCAGAATAATGGGAGATTGATGACGTCCACTTTGAAACAGATATCAAATATCGTCCACAGTCTAGCCGATGTGTATATGTAAACCTCTGAATCTTTAATCAAAGGACGGGGGAGATTCTATTGCTGGGTCCTCAACTATCCATGTGAGAGGATACATGAGATCACAGTCACATCCTATGCAAACTGCACCTTCTTTATTAGAGTCACCAGCCTGCCACAGAGAGAGTGGTGGCTGGCTGATCATGAGACTTACCCCACTCTTCTTCGATTGGTCATTCAATGCCCTGCACCAAGCTCCTCTCCACTGACTCTTCCAGCTCCTCTGTGACAGCGCCCATCCCAGCAGAGCCCCGGCTTCCTCCTTCGCCGCATTGTCCCCTGCTGCTGTCTGCCTTTTCCCTACACCCCGACGCTGGACATACTGTACGAAATACAGTACCAAAGTAACGAGGGATGCGAAGAAAAGTGTGACCATGCATAACCACTGCGGGTCCTCCAAACCGAAAAATGAACCGGAACTTTCGGAGTCGGACATTCTTTGCAAATGAAAGCGATGATGGCAGCTTAACACACCTCCTCTGAGAAATATCCTGGCAACCTCATAGACCATTCGGTCGGGGAATCAGTGAAAGAAATCTCCCACAGCTGATATCACCACGGATCTCAGCCCCCACAACGAACTATGCATATTGTGATTCATGTTGCAGTGCCCCATAATAGCTTTAAAAAGCCGTATATATGTTCCAAGTCTGTGCACGGTGTTTAAAATAATTGTATCATTGTCCTATACCTAGACCACAGTTTCGGTTCAAAATAAACGTAGAGAACAGCACACTCTCCTTCTCCCATTCAATGTGGTTGTTAGCTTAGTTAGCTAATCTTCGCTACGCTTCGCTTAACTAGCTATTCTTCATTAGCTATGGAGCCGCCAAAGTTTTTAAACAGGAACTATTTCCGAAGTCTCAAGTTAAACTCTGCCGCACGATATCCAGATATAGAACCAGAGTCCCGGGTAAACATCCTGAAAGCGGGGCAGTGCAGTTGTTGCCGCTGGACTCGCTTTGTGGCTCGGTGTGACTGTACAAAGTTGACGTTTCTAAACGGATATGTGGCACAAACTGTAAGTCCCAGAATGCAATGCGACTGTTTGCGAGAGTTTGTTGTTGTCCGGTCGTTGTGCGAAAATAAGCCTATTTTCCAACTGCAGACACCTCGTGGTAATGTTTATTCCAACTAGAAACGCCTATTTGAGCTGTATAACCCAAAACTAAATTTCACTTAAAAGAGGCGGTTAAGAAAGAAAAAAACTATTCAGTTACTACTTCAGTATTCTGAACCTCGTGACTTGCCGTAGAGTGTCCTACTGTCATCATTACCACATCTTGCTGTCCCATTTGTTAGCAAACAACTAGCTAGCTAGTTAGCTTTTATTACAATGTCCCAGTCGTCCGTTCGCACACGTGGCATTTATAGTTAGCTTAGCCGTTATGAAAACTAATATGTTGTGTTTTAATGCAGTGTAATTCAGCGTGAGGGATAGGCGCCGCCCATCTGTAGAGGTAAACAAAGTGTATCTTCGTCATTCACCGAGCATAATCAAGCTCGGACACAGGAGCCATCATCTGTCGTCGTCAGTAAATGGAAATACTTATTAATTAGCTATGAATTGCCGCTCAGAGGTTCTTGAAGTAACAGTGGAGGCGAGGCAGGTGGAAGAAGCTATGCTGGCTTTGTTGCACACCATTTTACTGCATCGCAGCTCCGGGAAGTTTCACTACAAAAAGGAGGGCACCTACTCCATAGGTACCGTTGGCACACTTGACATCGACTGCGACTTCATCGACTTCACCTTCGTCCGAGTGTCCTCCGAAGAGCTGGACAGAGTGATCAGTAAAGCTGTGTCTGAGTTTAAGGTAATTGGTGGTTCAAATGTCTGATTGTTGGCTGTAATGCTTGGGCAGGCCTGTTATTTTGACGATTGTATCACATGCTTTTTGTTACAGGACGCTTTGAGCAACACTGGCAGCGATGGCATGGGGCAAATCTCCCTGGAGTTTTACCAGAAGAAGAAGTCTCGCTGGCCTTTTTCTGACGAATGTATTCCCTGGGAAGTGTGGAGCATCAAGGTCAACGTTGTCAACCTGGCCAATGAGCAGGAGAGGCAGATCTGCAGGGAGAAAGTGGGAGAGAAGCTTGGCGAGAAGGTGATCAATGTTGTCGAGGTCATAAACCGACATGAATACCTGCCAAAGATGCCCACCCAGTCTGAAGTGGACAATGTTTTCGACACCAGTCTCAAAGATGTCCAGCCGTATCTTTATAAAATCACCTACCAGATCACAGACTGTCTGGGCACCTCAGTCAGCACTACAGTGAGAAGGCTTCTCAAAGACACCCTGTCACTGTAAGGAGGCTCCAAGACACAGGGAAGAAACATCTGGATGATTCTATCCAGAACTGTATATACAGTTATGCCTGCAACTCTTTGTATGACCAAAAACACGATTTAAAAGCTCTACTGCTGCTACAATAAAGTAGTGTTAGTGTAACCTGCTAAACTTATACCTTCTGATGTCTCTGCTGTGGCTTCAGTATAGCTTATACCTTTTAGGCATTTTGATTATGTATCGTCGATTGAAAAAATATTTGGATTTTTGCAAGCTTTCCAAAGTACCTGACAACATCTATAAAAGCAACTTTAACACAGTAGCAGATTAGTCTATCAATTGAATTCTTATTTTCTTCGAGTTGTGTTGTTGATGCCAATCTGTAAATTAATGTTAATCTTTCAAAAATAAATGTTCATTGTAGCTGATGGTTATTATGGTCAACAATCATAACAAACTAAATAAGGATGTGATCCTATCCCAACCTGTGAGATGAAAACACCTGCTGGCAAAAGAGAAAGTCACAAAATTAGATTATAAAATCAAATCTGACTTTTTTTGCTTTCTGCAGAATGTATGGCAGACTTTTCGAGCAGATTTCCTCATCCATGTGAAAACTTCCTGTTTGCACACAGTTTCATTGAGTGTGACCTGACACATGGATAGGACAGGATTTCCAGTTTGCCATTTTTCCAAATAAAAGCAATCACCTTCTAGGTTCACTCCCACAAATGGTCACTGTGGCCCTCAGCTTTAAAAACATCCCAGAGCTCAGGCTCTCCTGCCAACAGGATACCGTGCGTCAGTTTTTAAAATGACACAAATGGATACAACAAGGGGTTTTCCCCTCAAAGTCACATTGAAGAAACTGAGAACTGACTTCAATATGAATATATGTTAAATATATAAAATGATGCAATAATCATACATATATTTAATAAAAGAAAAACGAATCGCCTAATTATAGAAGGTAATTTTTGTATAAATGTAGGAATATATTACAAATAATGTATTTTTGTGTATCACTATATCCAAGGCCCTTTACATTTATGATCATATCAATACTGCACATGGGGCCCTGTATCTGCTTTGAAGTACTAAGACAATGCAGTCAATTCAGAAAGTGAATGGTGTGTCAGGGTAAAAGGTACATCAAGCTCCAATGTGGACAAAGTTAAGTGGCATGAAAGAAGCTCATTGATGGATAGAAAAAGCCCTGTGAATGTGTGATAGGGCTTTAAATAAGTTGTGAATGAGTCAGTGTAGTTGACAAAATTATTTAAATACCACAAATGGTTGTATATATACTCCATTGTTACTCTTTATTACAGATTTAAAGCACAAAAACTGTAGAAAAACCTAAACACAAAACAGCTGCAAGTTTTCAAAAGCAACAATAATGCAACCAATGCTGATACAAATATTCATTATTGCAGTGAGAGCACAGGAATACTAAAAAGATTACACTTTTGTTTACTAACAAAATTGGTACAAAATCGAGAATATAAACACTTCCATGTACACAATTCTAATCATTTCTGTGAAACTTTCAGAAAGTTTTATCACAAGAAAACAAGAGCACTATTATCAATACAGAACTTCTTCAAAAGAACGTAACATCACAATGCAGCTGGTGTTGCTCATTCAGAGGGAAACTCATTCCCAGTGTGTCGAGCACTCTTTGAATGCCACATCTCCCAAAATGTAGCAATCAGAATAATTTATGACAAAGGTCTAATCCATCAAGCCAAAGCAGAACTATATACTTGTACAAGAATACAATCAACACTACCTTTAATAATAATCTATATGAAGCAGGAACACTTTTTCACCATTCATAGAATAATACATTTGCTTTCTCATGCTTCCCTCATTTTGAAAAGTCATCATTTGAAACTATTGTGCTTTCATATCAAATAATATGGAACACATATTGTTCAAGTTGCATAAGGCCATCAAAGCATTGTAAAGCTTCTTAAAGATCACCCTGTTGGTGCAGGGTGGTGGTGAACTCCTTGATTCACCAATTGTGACAATTTCTAATAAATAACACATTGAAATAGTTTACCTAATTATTTGAGTTCAACATTATTTGCATTACTATAGTGCAGTGTGCCGTTATTTGAAAAGTGTGCCTGCTATAAATATTTCAGATTGAGTTCTAGTTTTTAAGGTTTATCAGACACATTTAAAGTGCTTTACAGTCATTTACCTAAAAAACACTTTCTAAAATCTTTGTGGCGGACGATTGCACTCTCATTTATTTGTATACACAAATATAATTCATCAGGCTAGGAAGATAAATGAGTACTGCATGAAACTTTATCTGCGTACTGACAGCAGCTATCAGAGGTGCATGTGTTTGATATATAGTTTGCAATAGAACTTGTTGTTATACCAAAGTTCCTATTCAATCTGCCTATAACACAACATGACCCAAAGGCATCTGAAATATGAGAGAACTAATGTAAAGGAATGCTAAGTATGAAAACAAAACAAAAGAGAGTTAGTGGGCCTATTTATCATGTATACGTTTGTAACCTTGAACCTGTCAGTGAAACGACCCAAGCAAACATTTTGGACTACATCCCCCTTTTACAACTGTTTGACAAAGTGCATATTAAAAACATTATTGAGGCCACCAATATTATCTTAAGGGTATCACTCACATCAAGAGATATATCTGATACAAAGCAATAAGCATTACTATTTAAATCACTGCAGCCTCCAAAACTTTAAAGCACTTTTTCCACACTCTGAGAAAACAATGTATTTAGTTGTCACTGTACCTTTGAGTCAAAAGTGGTACAAGGATTGTGTGGGTGCAACGCTGTACCTTGTTTTCTCAAAACACCTAGATAGATAAATACAAATAGAGAACTAAAACAAGTTTCAAATAGATAAATGCTTATTTTGAAAAGGAAAATAAACAAGTTAATAATCTCATCTCCAAGAAGAATCTAGCACTTGATTGCACATTCACGTTTACACCTCTAATGAACATGGCCACTGTTATATATATGATATAGGAGGCAAGCAAATACGCTATACATTCGAAGTCTTCTTTTTGTAGGCTGAGGTGTGTTAATATTCTAAGTATTGTGCCTCTAGAGAAATGCACTACTGTAACCTGTGTGAGGCTTATACGTGGCTATGACTCTGCTCGTGGCTCCAGAGACTGAAGGCTGTCTTGAAGGTCCTGTGACAGAGTTTACACATGTACTGCCTTTTAAACGTCAGGGCGGAGAGGGATGGAGCATGGTAAAAGAGTGTGTCTGATTCCTGAGGGCCACTAGGATTCTCCATGCTGTTGGACCTGGACAGAGCGGGGCTGTGGCTGCTGGCTTGCCGCTCGAGTTCAGGCCTCTTCGTCTTGTTTACTGACGAGCTACAGGGCTCCGGGCTGCTGGACTCCTCGGCCATTACGGCAGCCACTGGCGCCGTCTGGCTGGATGTGAGCACGGAGGCCTGTGGGGAGGGGTGGTCAGAGTTCTGAGGGGTGGTGGGAGGTGATGGAGACAGAGGTGAAGGGTCTCTGTCCATCTCTTTGGCCTCGGGTTCGTTAGAAGTCGACATGTGGGACTGGAAGTGGCTCCAAAGGCGGAAGTTGGTCCTGAAGGCTTTGTTGCAGATGTGACAGATGAACGGTTTGATGTGGCATAGCAGCTCCTGGTGGCGTTCTAGGTCTTTGCGAGAGCTAAACAGACTTCCGCATTTCTCGCATGGCCACACACCGGGTTCCTCCAGCCCACCTTTGGCAGATTCTGAGTTTTCCATCTCACTCACAGCCTCCTCTAAGGGCTCTTCTTTCACCACCAGCTTGCCATGATGGCCCATGCTCAGGTCCTCAGGCACATAGGAGGAGGAATCTGAATCGTACATGGGTGGACCTGAGGAGTCGCTGTACGTGATGATCTCTCTGGAGCTCCCGGGTGCTAGAGGCTCGTCACTGTAGTGCTCCTCTCTGAGCATTTCAGATGCCCCTTCATTGTTCCCTTGCTGCTTCAGCTGAAGCTGCTCTTGGACTGTCATCATGTTGTGGTTGTGAACCTCCACCTGGTGGCGCCATATGCTGAAGGAGGACTTGAAAGTCCGCATGCATTCCAGGCAAGTCAGTTTCTTGTACTTACAATGTGCCTCGTGGTCCTTCTTGACCGTTGGACTTGAGAATCGGAGGCCGCAGTAGGGGCATACAGTCGCATGTCGGCAGCCCCTCTCATGGTCGCCCTGCTCAAAGAGAGAAGACAGCTTCATATTACAGAGTCTACAGGAGTAACCACCAGCATCTGTGTCCTGCTGCTCGATGTTCTCTTCCTGTTCCTGGTAGAGGAGGCTCTCGTTTGCCGTTTCCTGGTCAGCTTTTTCAGCAGGATGTGTCCTTAAATGCTGTCTGTACTGAGACTGGAACATGAATACTTTCCCACAGTAAGGACATATGAAGTTGGGTCTTGATCTCTTTTTGGTGAGTGCAGAAGATTGCAAACCCTGCTTATTCCTCTTTAATTTCCAAAGCAAGGCTTTCTTTATTTCCCTTTCTCGCACAATATCTATTAACTTCTTCTGAAATTTCTCATCTAGTACAGAGGAGCTGGAGGACGAGGCCGGGTTTTGAACTATGCCATGCTGAGTTTGGCAGTGAGTCCACACTTTGAAGTTTGTATGGAAGCGTTTGTGGCAGATTTCGCAAGCATACGGCTTTTCGGGGTTGTGATACATATTAACATGACGATGTAGTCCAGCACTCGACCTGAAAACCTTTAAACAATTCCAGCATTTAAAAATCTTGTTCTCAGGCGGCTCTCCAAGGTTTTCATTAGAGTCACCGCTGGCACTCTGAGGTACTGTTTCTGACATGTTCTCATCCAGTGAAAGGGTTTGTTCTTTAAATATTTTGTCCTTCTTAAATGGGTACCTTCTGTTATCTGGCCTGTCCTTTCTTTTCCCAAAAGGATTGAAGTCTGGCCGGGAGCCTTGATCGTAATTTGTTTGCAAGTCTTTGAGATTACCTTGCAAAGCATCTCCAACTGTGATTCGGACAATGTCCATGAGGTCAGGGAGGGGGCTGCTGGGCTCAGCTTTCACACTGACCTCTCGTTCTACCTGAGATTTTTCTAAATACCTGCTGGGGAACTTTGACCTGAGAACCAGGGGAGATGTTCGTTTTGAATTGCCATTGTAAGCAGATGTCTCTAGCCCAGATGCTTTTGACGCCATTTTAACAACTGATTGTTCACGATTCTGCAGCTCCTTGAGCTCCAGTGTTGGTGAGAAGACTGGAACAGGGCTGTCCATGGATAATGATCTACGGAGTAGGCTTTTTATCAGAGGCCCACTCCTGTCTATGGTCTGGCTTGGCTCAGAAGCCTGACCCTGAAAGGGCACTTTGGTGTGATAGTGGGGCTCCAGCTCCTCATTCTCCTCTTTAGTGTCCGGGTCAGTGACCGACTGCAGCCTGATGTGCTCAGCATCACTGAAGGACACTGATGATGTCAGCTGGGGACGAACAGATGTAACGTGTGATGGATTCCCTTTTAAAATGGAGGTGTATGGGTACGTTGACTTCCTTTCAGCAGCTTCACTCTGTTCACATGATTTCCCGCTGATGGATTCAGATGTTCTGACTGATTCATACAGGTTGTGTACTGATGGAGGATGGGCTGACTCTCGAGTAGAATTTGCAGAAGATGATTTCTCGGCTGTATTTCTCTCATTATTTGAGCGAGAGGGATTGATGGTGTCATTCCGGACCCGACGCACAATGACACTCCTTGTCTGGACATCATTCTCATCCCCTTCTGTGAAGGAAAGCCTTTTTCTAGACACACAGTAGGATGCATGTGGCCTTGTTGACACAATGTTGGTGAGGAAAGGGATTCCAAGACTGTAGCCTAGCTCTTGAATGGCTGCCAAGCTGCCTTTGTCCACAAAAAGTGAGGAGGAGTAAATGTAATTCAGAACTATCTCGAAGGCGTCAGGCTCACAGAAGTCCAGGTTTACAACTTTCAGCGACACTGCGTCCATCCGTGTGAACAGGGATTGGAAATACTCACTGGTGGCAGCCAGAACACTCTTATGGGCCTGGTACCTCTGGTCTGCCACAACCAGGACTACGTCACACATCTGGCCCCGCAGACGCTGCTCATTCAGGACCCCTAACACTGAGAGGGCATGGGAGGGATTGCTGTAATGCACAAGGCTCTCCATGGCTGAAAGACAAGACAAGAGGATTAGCTTTAAACACAGGAATGTCCACACAAAAGGGCATCATTTAGCATGAGACAGGCACATGCATGCACATGATGTATGCCTGTGTCTATTGGTCTTGTATTTTGTCCTGGCAAAACACCATTGCTGTCTATCTTTATTTATATCATATTCTCCAAGTGTATGATTTAGCCTTTTATTTTAAATTATTATTATTACATTTTTGCAATGTGTAATTTGACACTTTGCGATAACTTTGTTTGGTCTGTTTGTAGTCTAACAAGCGATTGTATATTGTTTTTCTGTAAGTTGAAGGCTTTGGAAATGTTTGTTTTGACTTGTTGATGGTCACCTGGGCTATACTGTACACAGCTCGTTTATAAGCATATCATGATACTGTAGCAGTATGAAAATGCTGCTCTGCTTATTTTGAAGTTGTTTACTTCTCAGATAAACATTGTACATCATTTTTGAAGGATTAGAACACTGAGGGTCTGCCATAACTTTAGAATCCTTCAGAGGGAGTCTCCTCTCCTCTCTGTGAGGAAGCAACCACTGACTGTTGGAACTTCAAGTTTCCTCAATGAGTAAACTTGTAAAACTTGTGTGTTTGTAAAAACTATTTTTAGGATTGTGTGCACATTCAAAGAAAGTGTTTTAAAGGGCTAAACAACTGTTCATAAAACATCAGCATCGTCACAAAATTGTTACTCTAAACCAGGGGTGGCCAACCCGCGGCTCTCGAGCCGCATGCGGCTCTTTGCCTAGTTTCATGCGGCTCTTCAGTTCATATCGAATTTTATATGTGTGAGTTTGGGGGAGAGACACTGACTCCTGACTAGTGTTGCACGGTGTACCAATACTTGAAAGGTGTACCAATACTTGAAAGGTATACCGCGATACCCTGCCGTTAAAAACGTTACGATTCCTCCGTTTCCTTAGTATCGGTACTTTAAGAATGACGGGGGAAAGCGCTGTGAGCCTTGTGTGTTCAGCGCTCTGCTTCCACTCCCTGCACTGCAGCCGTGCCTGCAGTCCCTCCCCTCTCCAGCACGCTCTAAGTCCCTCTCCTCTCTCGTGCACGCGCTAGCTGCCAGAGCATGTGAGAAAACGAGAAGCATGGCTTAGCTGCAAGTGGGAGTGCAACTGCCGCTGCGCCTCGGCTTGTTGACAAAAAAGACGCCAGAAGCGAAATTTTGATGTATTTTAGCTATATCTCTCACAGTGAGGGCAAGCCTACGGACACCACGAGGCCTGTCTGTAAGAAATATATTAATTTTATTTAATACGAATTCTTGTCATTTATTTAGTGGGAATGCTGTTAACAGTTATTCTACGCACGAAAAGTTTATTATTATTCCGCCGACTCATTTTGCTGCGCTTCTCCTCCCGCATTGAACATCGCAGAAACTCCGTTCGAACATCAAAACGTTCAACTCGGTCGGGAATCGATGGCTATTACTTTTCTCATTCATAACTTTCATAATTCCAGAGATACATCCCATAATACATCACATTTTTAACATTGAAGTCAATGGAGAAAATCTTCAGACTTCAACAAATCATCATGCGATTCAACTGCTAACTGTTCATTCATACTTTCACTCAGAAACCTCATTCCAACTTTAAAATGTTACACATCTTTCTGACATTATTCGTGTAGTATAAACCTTTAAATCTGATTCTTACTTTTAGAGATATTAAACATTGTTCAGACCTTGTTTTTGAGGTTTTCTTCACATTTTAACATTAGCTAGAGTGCGTGATTCATATCTTTTTTTAAAACTGCCATAATTCCCAAACCCTACATTCCTGAGACATAATTTATCATGACAAACGTAGGAAAACATCTCGTAGCTTGAAAAATGACAAATAATTAAGCAAAAAATAATTAAACAAAATGCTTTTTGAGGGCATGAAGTGACAAAAACGTTCAACATTCCTCCATTAAACCCCATTGTAATTTCAGGCAGATATTTCTTCACGGCAGCAGCCGCACACCTTTAGTTAAACTGCCAAAANGTGTGTGTGTGTGTGTGTGTGTTTGTGTGTGTGTGTGTGTGTGTGTGTGTGTGTGGAGCAGACAGGAATGCAGCAGCACCTGTGTTTATGCTTAGGTTTCCCCTCACAGTGATGTAATGCCCAACTGTACACAAACACACCCATCTTCCACTCAAATCAGAATGAATGCAATGAGTGTTTTAAATACTTAAAGGACACTTTAAAGCTGTTTTATTATTAACTCTATTACAGACAAATTCCTTTGCAGTGAAAATGATTTATTGAATGTTCTGATCATGCCGTTGAAAGCAAGTACAGATGTTCTCCCTTTTCCACAGTTCTGTGTGAACTTCATCGAAGGCAGAAGCTTTGCTTCTGCACCAGTTTAGCAGAAGTCTGTTTTGTAAGACTGGTTTTGTTTATTAGTCTGTTCATGCTATGTGTTTCTTGCGTAAGACTATATACACACGGAACACATGTATTACAGGGCTGTACCTAGGGCTGGGCGATATATCGAGTTTACACGATACATCGTGGATTGCACTCCATGCGATGTCGTAAATGACCACATCGTGAACATCGAGTATTATGTTGTCAAATCAATTTCCCGCCGCGGCCAAAATGAGCTTTTCTTTCTCCCTCATAGACACAGTCACACACGCAGGCACACACGCAGGCCCCGTCTAACTTGCACACAAACATTACACACATGCACAGTGACAGAGAGCAGGGCTCAACATTATAAATGGCCCGCTGGCTCGGAAGCACTATTTAGACACCCCGGGCCAGCATAACGTACTTTCCACTTGCCCGCTCGGGCCACTAAAAATATTGCTTAAAAAAAATAAAATTGTCCAGTGGTATAGGTACTTTGACAAGCAATGTTGTTAAATTGTTTCGTTTATTAACGCTAAAACATAGCGTTTCGTGAGGCGGTTGTCGTTGTTGGGTGAAAGGCAAACGGGAGCCAGCGCGAGCAGGCTCCCGTTTGCCCCTGAGCGCTAGGCAAAAAACTATCTTCAAATAAAAGAAAGTCACCGGAGGAGTTAAAGGACAGTGACAGGTAGCGTGAGAAGAAGAGGGAGAGAAAGCTTCAGCCAGCTTGATCGATGGAGTTGTTTTCTAGTGGTGCAGTGACGCGTCTAAAACCCTTTTATAATCTATCGATTAGATTTATGATTAGAAAATTATAAAAGTAGGGTAGACATGTGGATATTATCCGGCTGAACAAAACGTGCATTTATCAAACAGGTTTGTTTTCCACAGACCTTATTTCCAGCTATTTTCCAAAACCCTATGGAGAAATCCCATTGCTTTTTTGTCGAGGGAACCAGCAGCTTACTTCCTGGTTTTAGGACGCGTCACTGCACCTCTCAATATGATGCCAATATAAACAAGGTCTTCTGTCGGCTCTGTACATCAATGCCGACCTATGCTGACAAGTAAGTGAAGAGTTGAAAATATAAAAGGTATTGGCTATAGGGAAATGTCCCAGCAGTTTAGGAGAATTAAGGTTCTAATCTAATCTAATACATAGCCATTACATGTCTAATTCCTGATAATGACAGGAAGACAGAAAGCGCATTATACTAATAATAATAATACTACTCATAATAATAGCAGACATTTTTGAACAATGACCACAATATCATTATTTTAATAAACCAAATATGAACAATTGAGGAAAATGAGGAAGAACTGATGATTCAAATGTTGTAGTACAAGTAGTAATGTAGTTAGTGCATAAATTACTATTGCAACAAATGTGTTAATTTTCTTCATTATTAGTCGATTTTTTTAATGCAGACATATGTTGCAGGGACTACTAGAATCATCATACTGGCGTGACTGTAAACATCAAGGGGTTAAATAAAAACATTTTTTTTTTAGAGGACATTTCAGAATATCGCGATATATATCGTATATCGCGATATAGTCAGTAAATATCGCGATATCATTGTGACCATATCGCCCAGCCCTAGCTGTACCCAGTGTCCTTCTTAAAACATTTTTGAAGCTTTTATTTTTTTTAATTAAGCCGTTTCCATGTTATAACAGCATCTCGTTAAATCAATATGGGAAACAATAATAGTTTTTTTGTGGTTGTTTTAATGTCATTTATGGTGCTGTTAGAGTGCTTCTAGACTGACCCGTTAATACAGATGCCGCCCCCCCCCCCTTTGTGTGCGGTGAGCTGGAGAGAAGGCAGTCTACTTATGGTGGTGAAAATATTGTTTAAAAAAAAACCCTAACATATATGGATTGAATCAGAATATTGTGTTGGATCAAAACATATTGTACATTTTGAGAATTTTTACATCTATTACAATACATTTTGAGCTTTGGACAATGCTTGGATCAAACGAGCCAGAAACAACCTTAAGCAGCCACCACTGGAATATTATTGCAGTAATATTATAATACTAGTAGCCTTATATTAGTGTAGTCTAATATTGATCGACAAATATTTAGATATAAATCTGGTTCTGCCTGCCTGCCTCATCGCACTCTGCCCTGCTGCATTACCATGGACAGTATTTGCATTCATAATGATCCTTTTTTGTTGCAGAGCTTTAGAGGCTTTATGAGACGAACTGTCAATGATGCCAACTTGGCGACCTACAAACTAGATATAGCAATCTTGGAGCTATTGCGGCTAGCTACTTTCATTGGAAAGAGTCTCTAGTTTTTTGTATGTATATATTTAATTTATCCATCCCAAGCTTACCTACCCAACTGAATGAATTCACACATTCAAGTAAATAGAAAGACAGCGCAGCATTCAAGTGTTTATTGAGAATTTGAACTTCAATGTTAATGGAAAAAGCTCCAAACTTTTCTCTACAGCCCTTAGTATCAATAAATCCTTCTAGTTCCTTTTACATGTGGATAGGAAAACAGCACTTTTACAATAGCTTATTACAAATTCTGGATATGTTTTCTTGTTACATAGAATAACTACATGCGAGTTTACAACGCTGTCCCTGCTTTAGCTCCAGCATTCTAACTGTATTTATTTAATACTCTTGCTTCACTTTGTCTTCCCAACAGGCCGCTTGCTGCAGTGTGATCGGGGAGAAGCTTCAGTTCTCTGTCAGTGCAGCCTCCACAGCCATGCCTTCAGCAGAGCCCTGTAAATACACAGTGTGTATCGCTCCACTGGAGCTGCAGGTAACTACTCTTTAGTTCCTTCTGAGGCATGTGTTTAAGTTTCATGAAAGTAAACAATACTTAGTTGTATCTACTAGTAAATATCCACTTAGCTCTGAGGCATTTGAAAGCAGACACTCTTTGGATGTCAATATGGTTTAGTTTATTGGGAGGTTTTATTGAACATCAATTGCTGCCCTGAGCTGGCTGACTGCGGGCCTGGCAGGAGTCTTAGATGAAATGGTGTGGTGTCTTTCAGTGCTTGGCAAATGTCAAGAAGACCTAAAAAAAAATCACTGTCATACTCACCTCCAAAGTTAGCCCTCTTTGTCTACATTGACATTCATCAAGGGCCTGTAGAGAACCATTAAAACACTGAAGTTATGACACAAATGACTAAAGATGACCTTGTCTTCATCTGAACATTGCAGCAATTCATTTTATTTATCATCCCAAAAGGTGAATCATGGTCTTTCCAAACCCTCTTTATGCATCAGACTCAGATGCGGTATTTAACTGAAGTGAGTGAAATGTTGTGTGATGGGATATGTAACAGCTTGTGTGCATCTGTGGTAAGCTTTCCTCCTGTTCTTACTTTCAGTGTTAAATCTGCACCAAAGTATGTATTCAAGCAGCTATACAAGCTAACCCAATTGTTTTAAGGCTATTTTTAAAGCAATAAGTTCCACCCTGATCTCATTGTGCCATAAATACAACTTGAGTGAGAGACTCAGGAGCTAAAGTCAGGATTAGAGCCAGGGTGCTTTTGTTTTGGTTGGGATCAGTTGTTGCGGCGGGAACATAAAGGAAGCCTCTTTTCGCTATAATTGTTTCAGCTTAGTCAGAGACGCCTTTCAAATGTCTCCATCCATCCACTGGAACATTTGTTAGCTTTTCACTCTGATCCATGCTAGAATAGTCCTGGCCCGTCATGTTAGGGGTGCTGGGATATGCGGACCAGAGGCCTCTGGTATTTACAGTGCAGGGACACAGCAATGCACCCGGTGAACTGTGGTGGGCCGCTCAGTGTACTTTTTCTTTAGCACACGGTTGCATCACATGGTCTGCTGCATGTGCTGAAGGACACACATGTGACATGCATCATCCCAAAGGAGTGGCACCACATTAAAGGTCCCATGTCATGCTTTTCCGGTTATTACCCGTCCCCTTGTGTGTTATGTAGCTTTTTATGCATGTAAACGGTCTGCAGAGTCACAAACCCTGAAAGTACAACCTGTAGCGAGTAAAACACAGAAAAGACCTGTCTATGCTGCCCAGAACGCCTCGTTGGACATTCCATTTATTTCTTCCTGAGTATAGTGACATGACCATACCGAAGTCCAAATGGACCAATCCGTGGAGCTCCACACACTCACTCACTCACTCACTCACTCACTCACTCACTCACTCACTCACTCACTCACTCACTCACTCACTCACTCACTCAGCCTTATCTTTTCTCAGCCGTGCTGAGAAAGCTGAAACTGCCGGCACACACCTTATCTTTTCTCAGCCTCGGCTCCGTGGATCTCCACTCACAGTTCGCCACACACTCACGTGCGTTTGCCCAGGCTGAGTCTCGCTGTCTCGCAGACCCCACTCAGCAGCCAGGAAACGACACCAGTAATCCAGCTCACACTGTCCGCTCCTCGCAGCAGCGAGCCCCGCAACGTCCCGCCAAAACGGCCCCCAGACCCCACGCAGCATACTCATCTGTTTGTCATTACTGGTGTTCTTTTTGTGGTTGCTAACAAATGCCATTGTAACACATAAACACACATCAGAGCACAGTGGGCTCACATGGACGGGAGTGGGGGGGGGGGGGGCAGTGTAGGACAGAGAGTGAATACACATACTATACAGAGATGCTGTATGAGAAACATTGATCATGGTTAGTTTAGATGATCGGAGCTATTTGGATGGTTACAGCTTTTCCATAAGCATCATTGTATCTCTTTTCACTCCATGTGGATTGAGTTTTATAATTATGGTAGCCTCCCACATAACACTGTTTTTATGAAGTGATCCGGGTGGGATCAAAGCAGCCTGTGATATTGTTCTTCTGGATCCATCTAAGCATTCTCCTGCTCTCTGATGAAGCTTTGTTTGGCAGCACAGAGGCCGTTGTTCAGCCTCACGCTGGAATCCAGGCATGCTGGGACATGAAGGCAGGTTTCTGGCTATTTCCATTATTCTTCAATTTCTCTCTCAGATATGAGGATGTACACCTTGCTGACCTTTTCTAATGAGTGTTTCTTGTTTGTCAGTCTGGAGTTTGCATACGATAAGTAGAGTTTACAGAGTTGACCAGAGCGTTAGTGTTTTATTTGAGATGAAAACTGGAGATATGTCATCTTCAGGGTTTTAATAAACTGATTTAGAATGCAAGGCATGCTTTTAGGAGAAACACCATTTCGAAAATGTTCCTGTAGCTAATGGTATGCAAGATTCAATTCAAACAATCACATAAAATGTAATCTAAAGAATAATTACACTTCGTCACATCAAAGCACACAAATGAATCCCATCCACAGGTTGCCGTGGAGAAGAGATTGAGAGAGTCATGTGCTGAGAATAGGTTTGATTCAGTCTGAGATTGAGTGTTGCCATTTAGGTTAGTCATCAAATGAATGCATGATATTTACTGTTATGAAAACTGTTGCTGTGGTGACAATTTAAGGCTTGCTTAATGGTTCGATATTTGAGTCATTAAACAATACAACTAGACTGATGTGTTTTCAAATGAGAGGCCAAAAGTCCACAGGAACATATTTATTAAAGAAGTAGGTCATTATGTTCCACATCATATTTAGATAACCATTATAGACATTATAAATGGCAGTTTTATTACTAAATATTTGATAGATGTTAGAATAAGTCAAGCTGATGAGCACTGAAGGCTTTCTGAGAACCCTGGCATCATAAGGCATTTTGGTTTTTCTCCTCTGTCCCTCAGCTGGACCTTCAGATGCAGGAGGCTAAAGACGAGGTGAAGGTGATCTGGGGGGTGACGCACCTGGATACGGGGGTGCTACAGGTCACCCCCACCCTCACCCAGGTAAATGGAAGTCCTCTGAACATGTAACATCGTTGAAAGTGTACTTTATTTTTCGTAGTTTTTGACCTGCTTAGAGAAGTTATCTTTCGGTGAAAGACAGTCAATATTATGGCTGAACAACAATAAGAACTAATCGCAATAATTTAAATGACAATGCAGTTGCAATATGACCCCCAATACTAGACGGAATAATCCATACAAAAACAAAAAAACAAATATCATTGAAATGTTAAATTAAAAGCATGATGTGATTGTTATTTTTGATGGTCCGTACCAACAACATGTTAATGCAGTTCCGCAATACTTCACTCAGATTGATATTTAAAATATTAAGCCTTTAATTCATATTGAGCTTACTGTGATTTGGATATTGCACTAGTCCGTATTGCAATTTCCATAAGATTTCCATGAATGTGCAGTCCTAGTCAATCTGCTCCAGTCCTGTGGGACATGTCTGACTCTCTGACCTCTCTCTGTCAGGACCATGCCTCCTCCTGCCGTGCAGTGGCCCTGCAGCAGCAGCTGAGGGGGCTGCTGTGTGCGGCGCGCCCCTCTGTGCTGCTCAGCTGTAGGCCTGCTCAGGCCTCACAGCTCACGGTGAGTTCAGGATGCTGATGCATGACATCTCAACAGCTGCCAACGCACAACAAAGCAATGCAGACAAGTGTGTGCACGTCTGTCATCCCAGGCCTTTGATTGCAGTTTCAATATTTTTGTCATAGTAATGTTGTAAAATGACAATATGAAGGTATTATTGAACCTAATCCTAATTGATCAGCTGAAACTGCAACACCCCCTGGGTTTACAGAAGATTTTATAATGAGTTTACCTATATAAAGTTTCATTTTAAGGTGCGTTTTAATACCCATAACTTCACTGTTTTGGTTTCACTCTCACTGTTCTCATTGTGTTGCAACAAACAAAGTTTAGTTTACAATAAAACAAAACTCAAAAAGCTGCTATACACTTCCTGTGCTGCACCAGCTAGCAGTTAGAGACCAGCTGGTAAACATAGTGTTATCATTAGAAGCTAATGAGACAGATATTTTGTGTGTTTGCGACTTGTTTCCACACCGGAGTAAGTTATTAAAATGTTCTAATATTTACTTTTGTATCCGAGTGTCATAAGGAAATTAATTAGAACTGGTATCACATTCCTTTTGATGGCAATACAGATACTGGAGTTATGTCAAATCTCCGAAGCTACTGTGTATCTACTAAAGCATAAACGATTCACAGTTTGTGATTTCGTTCTGCACATGCCCTATTAAAGCAGCCACTAATGTTTAGATTTTATCGACATTACCTAATGTCACGTGATGCTGATTTGATCAAGCCTCGAAATTAACACTGTTCAAATGTTTAGAATTTTCACTGAAAAACAGCCAAATTGTCTTTTTGAGAATCATTAACCAGGACACGTTGGAAAATATATCAGATACACTCATGTTCTTTGGCTTTTTAAGTGTGTGTGTGTGTGTGTAGAAAAAAACGAATGAATATTTGGCTAAAAGGTGAAAACCGTGGCTACTACTGATGCGAACTCTCCATGGTCAGAAAGAAAATCCTTTGCAAATCATTGGCTAGATTTCAGTGTGTCAGCACAGGTGATTTCCCGTCTATATTGTCTTTCTTACAGCAGGGTACAAATACAAAGCACATTACAAGGCTTGGGAGGCTTAAACAAGTTAGTAGAAGTTTTATTCCCCTAAAAAGTTGTATTTTTATTATTCTAACAGTGTTTAAGATGAATGATGCAATTTGACCGACTTAAAGGTGTTTTTAGTTCGGAGGTAGTTTTCAAAGCTCTTTGATTTATGTATTTTTTGTATAGAACTGTGTTGTTTATATTTGAAAAAGCTGGGAAATTCTACTTTACTTACATTGTTGCTAATAATATTTCGCACTGTAGATCAACATTTTGAGTTATTTACTTTATAATAATTTCTCAAATAGGGTGCACGCAACAATGTGGTTTCTCCCCCAAAACCCCCCCGTGCCCACGACTGGAAGCTGCTGGTGAAGAACATCCGGGTGACCCTGAATCAGGAGGAGAATGCTGCAGGTGGGTCTCACAGCTCCTGTCTTCATTCTGTCCACTCATTAACTGACCTCGGTCCCTTCTGTAACTCACATCTGCATCTTAGCTCTGGTTTATTGTCAACAACTGCTAGAAATCCAAACATTTGATTTGTGTTTCATATCCGTCAAAAGTTCACTGCTACACTGAAACCAAAATACATATAGTCTGTGAAGCAGAAATAAACGGGCCTCCGATTTGATGGTGGTGTCGTTCAGCATAGAGTGGTGCATGAATTAGTCCTTAAACCCAGAAATGAGTAAGCGATTTACCACGTTTGGTTAGTTTTTTCTTTAGAGTTTAGTTTTATAAAATAAAATATTTCAGTAAACACCCCACTCATGAACATCTGTAGCCTCTGTGTCAAAAAGTCAGCGGTCGATAACGAGTGACTTAATGAGACAACTAAACGTCACTGCACCGAACATTAGCCACCTTTAGCTTAGCGATGGCGATGCAGCCATGTGACGTTGTTCCTTTATTGCCATTAGCTTTTTACTTCTTGCGATTGCATTTACGCTTAAGAAATCCTAAAAGTGGTGTTAATATGGGAGGATTATCCTGCTGAACAAATCGTGTAAGTATCTTAAAGGTTTGTCTGATACAAAGCTTATCTCTGCTATATTCTAAAATCCAAAGAACAAATCCTATTACTCTTTTTTGAGGGAGCCCTTGCAAGGCTAACGTCCGGGGCGTCCTTCAAAAACACGTCATCACTGTATATTGACAAGCCTCCACAATAGTACCGGCTGGTGTACAATGGTTTTGCTGATAATATGGAGCTGATGAATAATAATCTGCATTAGTTATCTGTTTACCGACCATATTAACTCCACCCATCAGCCTTCTTTAACAAATCATATTGACCTTACACAAGGTCCAGTGTACTTTACAAATAAACACACTCCTACATTGTAACCATAGCATTTTTTTAAATCATTAATTTAACCACTTCCATTTCCTTGTGCTCACGAAAAAAATATATATTATGAGACTTACCACAACACTATAAGCAGCCAGGATAGACTTTGTGAACTTTAAGCCTTTTACTCAACATGTCAAACTTTTTCTTTCATATTATTGTGAGTTCAGTTTATAAAGAAGGGTTTGACAGAACTGAACAAAAGAGGCTGGTTGGTAAATCAGCTTCACAACCTAAAGGTTCTGTTTGAGTTTGAAACTGTTGTGCTGCTGAGGAGTTTCATTCATTCTGTAGTTGTATTACTGGACTTCCTTCAAATATCAAGTTCAGTTTATCCTATTTTTCTTATGTTATAAGTATTACTACTTTAGAGGCTGTCACTGCCTGACCTTGGTTTAGTTTTTTTGCCAACATTCTGTAGTCTAGAGCAGGGGTTCCCAAACTTTGCCATGCCAAGGACCCCCATTTAGCATTATCCTCTAGCGGGGACCCCCCTGTTGCAATTTCTTTTTTTAAATGATGAATACACTATGATGGAAAATATGACAAATTAATCATACAGCTTAATACATTTTCTTAAGATATATTTGTATTAATAATTAATAATCAGTTATTCTTCTAAAAAATGTTTGTATTTATCTTTTGTTTGTCATTCATTACATTCATTGTGTATTCTGTTATAAATATTCTTAACACAATATTAAACAGTAATATCAACAGTAAACGTATTTTTAAAGTGATTTCTGTCTTTATAATATTATATAATTTTGAACAGTAACATGAACAATTACAATTTTAACATTTTTGAAAGCTACTTATGCCTTAATAATATTATATATAATATTCAACAGTAATATTAATAATACAAATATTTATATTCATATATAAACAAAAATATTTGCTACATCCGTGCTTTCATCCAGCTGCAGAGCGAAATATTCACTAGCTCTCACTTGCTCCAAAAGCTGAGCAGATACTCAGTTTTACTCTCAGTAGAGGCAGCTCGATTCTGATTGGCTTGAAGGGCGGTCGTGTAATTAAAAAACATAAAATATTAATAAATAAAAAATATTAAAAGATTGGCATCAAAGGAAACATAGATTGATAGATATGCAGTTATTAATTACATCAACAACAAAAAAAGGTAACTTTAAAAAAAGATTTTTTTTTCCCTTTCCCTCAAACTTTGCCTGACCCCCCTGGTGCCCCCTGGCGGCCCCCCGGGGGGGTCGGGGCCCCCACTTTGAAAAACACTGCCTTAGAGTCACGCATTTTACTCAGGACATGTGTGATAATTGATTGCCCGACTCAAAGGCAACGGAGTAAAAAAAATTAAAACACCTGGACAGACCAAATTTACTCACACAACGACGAGAACTACTTCGGATTAAACGCGATTTCCAATATTTAATATATTATATATAGTATAATCATAATATAGTTATATATATTAATATGATAGATCATAAAATATAACGATATTTACTTAAAATTTAAAAAAAGCAATTATTTATAAAGTACTCATTATTATCAAACAGAACAGTGTAAAATAAACGGTAATCATTTATTCATACGTGTAAATGCCATGTCTATAAAATGTACTATCTCACTATTGTGCACAATATTCCCGATAAGATATCCCATCCACACGAACTCTTAAAAATCAAAGGAAACCACACGGGAACCGCGGGTTTTTCAAAACCTTGCGTGACCAGATCTCTTTGACTTTTCGCCGAAATGAGTGTTACCACTTACTGAGTGTGTGTCTGTGAACTTTTTGTTTACACAAACACCTACTACAAGTCCACATTGTGGTCTGGTAGCCAAAGTGTCGGGAGAGTCTTGTAGGCCACAGGATGCAAGGATCAAGGTACCGCGTAGGTAACATCGATACAAAAAGTGAGAGTCTTGAAACACGTGACTGCGGCATGTACAAGAATAAATAATAGTGCCGCCAGTTGTAACAAGTCGTAATTGGGTCCTCTTACATGGTGATATACTGTCGGTTGNGATTTTCTAACGCTGTGCATGCAGTCGGCGTTGGACCGGAAGTACCGGAGACCATAAACGGTTTTGAAAACTTCTGTCACGTAGTGATCATCTTCTAATTAAAATATCTTTGCTGATGTTTTTTCGAGTCTTCTGGCCAATCAGAATCAAGATTGTTGCCGGAAGTCCCCACGGAGAATAACTTTGCGGTAGAACTCTTCTTTATACATCCATGATACCACACATGCCCATATATACAGTATATCCCTGTCTACGTCACAACTTCCCGCCCTCCCCCGTCTGCTCCCCCAACGACAGGCCCGCACCTCAACCAGCATCACGGTACAGCTCTATGATTGGCAGAGAGACGGGGGATACCTGAGTGACACCCTCAGCATCCTATCAGGGTCGCTACAATACCTATAGCCATTATTTTGCGGTTATTTTGGGTGAGTAACTCAAAAGTAATATAAAGGTAGTGTAACTCATTACATTTCAGAGACAGTCATATTGTAATGTTACTTATTACTTAAAAAAGACAGTAATAAGTCATATATACTGTATTACAGTTTGTAAGTAACTTGCCCAACACTGATTAAGAGGATAGTCTCCTTTGATTATCAGCTGCAAAGCAATGTTGGATTTGTTTTTACATTGTGAGTGTGTCATCAAGGCAATGACTGTGTGCTCCTGAAGTCTACAGAAAGATTTTGTCACAGAGATGACATCACAAACGTGCAAGATGAAGTTTGGAGGTTGTTTGAAAAAACTGTCAACGGAAACTGTTTGGAAAAAGTGTTGGGAAAATACTGAATGTACTCTTCCAATATCAGAGTAGCACATGATAACAAAGGCCCTACGTAGTTGTGTACGTAACCAGAAGTATGATTAAATACGTCAGAACACACTGTTTTAGGCATATGATAGCTATGTGACAACGATTAACGTGACGATTCAGCCTCTATGGAGATAGACATATGACAAGCATGATCATTTCTGACGTTGGCCTTAGCTAATCTAAACTAAACATACTGCTTTGAACTGGTATTCTACATCTTGTGACTGTGTAACACCTTCTCTTATATATCAGCATGTGAAGGACACTGTTCTGGACGTAGTTGTACCAAATGCTCTGTATGTGATGACTACTTCCATTCTTGAAATGATAACAAAAACATGTATCCTGTTATTAATGCCCAAGCCTGTGACGAGTGATATTTTTCTAACATAATGTTAGGCACTTTAAAGATGAACTTGGGAGGTGGTTACAGGCTCACTTTAACCAATCATAGGAGGCTTTAAGCTTCCTTCACCTGACCAGCTGTTGAATGGCCATCTGTGCCGATGTTTCCCTTCTGAAGAGTGGTCCTGAGGGACTATAGGGAAGCTACCCCCCTGATATTGCCATTGAGTGCTACGCTCAAAGTTCAAATTAATTCAAATTTGATCTTGATTGCTGCTGACCTTTCAACGTACAACCAATCAGATGTCAGCTGTAAGAAGCGACACAAGCTAATAGGGGAGGTTATACAAAAACAAAACTAAACAGCTCTTTTTCCCCGCAAGGCTCTGTGCCCTATACTGTACCTTGCGTTGAGCAAAGAGCAAATCTCTCATCATGGGAAGTCAACTTAAGTGTCATTCTGTTCCTCCTCGGGCAGCATTAGCTCAGTCTGTAAGGTCAATGGTTCAAATCCTGATCGAACCAAAACTGTGGAGTGTTGACTGGTAGCTGGAGAAGTGCTGATTCACCTCCTGGGCACTTCAAGGTGTCCAACTGCTTCCTGGTGCCAGAAAACCTGGCAGCATGTCCGCTCTGACTCCTCTCCTGTGCATGTGTATGTGTTTTGCACTGTGTACACAACAATAATGATGCTATATTTATATTATAATAATAAAAGAGTGAAAACTGAATTTCCTCTCAGGGATAAATAAAGGCCCTTCTTCTTTTTATAAACCACACACATTATCTTCCAGCAGCTCCTCACAGGACACTGATTGGTCCAGACAGAATGACTCGAAGCGGGAATAGGTGGATTTATTTGTGATCTCGCAATATAGTTTGAAGCTATAGCTTTTTTGCAAGGTGAGATTCACGGATTGTGAACTGTGGTTGTGTGTGGTTATTGAAACATTTGTATGTGGAAACGGTACACAGGGTTGCTTGTTAGAGACACAAAAAGACTGAATACAAACACAGGAAACAACAAATTACTTCTTCGTCGACATGTTTTATTGAGCTATTTTAAAATTCAAATTGTGGACTCTTGCCTTTTCGAGAAAAGCCTGTTGTTCCAGCCGTCTTCCACGGCTGAATGCTGCGATGACACAGGAGGTCACGTGACACTGTAGGGTCATGTTAGACAACCTCACATTCATTTTTCCTCTATTTGAGTTTCAATTGTATTTTCTTAACAGCACGACTTTGCAGTAATTATTTATCACAGATGTAATTACACAGTCCATCACATTATCATCTTTCCATCTTGAATAATAGACTTTGAAAAAAAGGTTCAAGGACTTCAACTCAAGACAAGAATCAAGAAGCATTTTCTTGACGCCTTTGATAATTCAGGTTCACTGTTCACAGCACAATAAGAAAGATAAATGTGACTTGATAAAACACTCAAATTATACATTTCTCCAGGCCAATTAAACACAGCCACTTCATATTACATTTTTGGTCTGATTTATATTCCGTGGACAGTATCACTTGAGTTTTAATATGTGCTGTTATATAGTGCTTTATACTTCATCTTTAAATAAACCTTGTAATTAACAAATTGTGATAAGGAAATGCTAAAATAACATGTTAACTGTCGCTTTCACCTTGTCCCTGCACATAATGTCTTCTTTCTACATAAAGTTACAAGAAGAGCTACAACTTTATGGAAGTGCAGCAGCCTATTTACAGTAGGTGCTTGTTGTATGCAGTCCTGTGTATATAAAGGGGAAATATAGCATTCAAATCTCTAAAGGAATCATACAAATATTAAAGGTGGGGTAGGTAATTTTGGAGAAACCAGCTTGAGTGCGCTAGAATTTGAAAATACACAGCCGGAACACATCTGCCACTTCCTTACAGAGCCCCTCCTCCAACACACACGAACACGCACATGACCAATGAGGGCACGAGATAAGTTAGTGCAGGGGTTCCCAAACTTTGCCATGCCAAGGACCCCCATATAGCATTATCCTCTGGCGGGGACCCCCCTGTTGCAATTTTTTTGATTGAAAATATGACAAATTAATCATACAGCTTAATACATTTTCTTAATATATATTTGTATTAATAATGAATAATCAGTTATTCTTCTAAAAAATGTTTGTATTTATCTTTTGTTTGTCATTCATTACATTCATTGTGTCTTCTGTTATAAACATTCTTAACACAATATTAAACAGTAATATCAACAGCAAACATATTTTTAAAGCATTTTTAAAGTGATTTCTGTCTTTATAATATTATATAATCTTGAACAGTAATATGAGCAATTAACATATATTTTTAGCATTCTTGAAAGCTACTTATGCCTTAATAATATTATATATAATATTCAACAGTAATATTAACAATAAACATATTTATATTCATATATATATAAACAATATTTGCTACATCAGTTTCACTCTCAGTAGCGGCAAATCGATTCTGATTGGCTTGAAGGGCGGTCATGTGATTTAAAAAAAAAAAAATGAAATATTAATAAATAAAAAATATTAAAAGATTGGCATCAAAGGACACATAGATTGATAGATACAGTATGCAGTTATTAATAACATCTAAACAAAAAGATTCCCCTTTCCCTCAAACTTTGCGTGACCCCCCTGGCACCCCCTGTCGGCCCCCCGGGAGGTCGGGGCCCCC